>NW_027531318.1:8007473-8094285 GCF_008692635.1 Crocuta crocuta
TTTGGTGAAGAGTATAATGGAACACATAATGGCCTTTTGGTATTCAAAAATCCGGTGTCATTAATTGTATCCAAAGGATTAACTCTCCCTTTCTTGGTTTTGCTCTCCTGTGTTTAGCATAAAACCAGCACCACAAAAGTGAAATAAATTATAGATTTTTCTACTTTAACACTGAACTCTCTTGACTGTAACTGTTTTTTACTTACTTCCAAGATGAGTTAGGTCACAGCACTAACAAGAATCTTAAAAAAATACACTTGTAAAAACTTCCTTCTCTCCTCCACATTAAATTTTAAATTAATAAAAGTTAAGATTTCACTAGAAATTTACTCATAATTTTAGAATGGAAAACGTATGTATCCATACTCAATCACCATAGAAAATATTATTACAAAAACATAAGAACGTTGTGGAGTTGTACTAGTAATCATAATACCAGAGCAATACAAATAGTAACAAAGGTATTGGCTATTATTTATTGAACATCAATAATATGCCACACACCTCAGCCAGCAGTTCTTCTTACATAATTGCTAATCCTTAAAAAACCCTTGTCATTAATGGTACTTTGTCAGGAAAGACCGGGAACTGATATTTTACAAAGCAACTCATTTTAATATAAGCAGAGCTTAGCCAGGGGTACACTGTTAGTTGGAAATGCACTCTAAACTCTATGTTTTGCTTTTTTCTAAGCAGAGAGTCCATTTCTCTATTAGATTTTTTTAAAGAATCCACAAGCAGAAAATGATTAAGAACCAAAGCTCTACAGGATGTATATTTAAGCTTTCATATTTTCAAAGTTAAAGGAGCAAAATACCCTCCATGCAGAGCTATAAATGGAAGGAGTAACTACCACCATATCACTGAGAGGAGACCAAGTTTATAATTTACAAATGAAATTGGCCAAAAAGGATGGGGACATAAGGGGTATTGAAGAGACAGCAATTTAGATAATAAAAGTCTCTATAATCCCTTCCAGTCTCCACACTTTGCTACTTTGAGCCACAGAATCAAAGAACCTCATACATTTAATATTAGTTCAGGTTTGAGGGATTTCCATTCAAACCTCATTTTTCAAATGAAGAAATGAAGGCCTAGAGTGTTCAAGTATCACACACAAGGTCACACAAGTGGCAACACCAGTTTCATAATCCTGATCTCCTGGCTGCTATCACACGTGCTCATTACACTCCAACAGTCTGAAATAAACTGGAAAAATAACCCACTAATTTGAATTAGTTAAGACAGCCTTTGTCGTTACAAAACAGATGAACATAAGGGAAGGAAAGCATAAATAATATGAAAACAGAAGAGACTCTAAAATAGAGAGAACAAACTGAGGGTTACTGGAGGGATGTTGGGTGAGAGGGGGGATGGGCTAAATAGGCAAGGGGCATTATGGAGGACACTTGTTGGGATGAACACTGGGTGTTATAAGTAAGTGATGAATCACTAAATTCTATTCCTGAAATCATTATTACACCTATGTTGACTAATTTGGATTTAAACAAAAATAAATTAATTAAATTTAAAAAAAGATATCCTTTGTCGTGCAACAATACAAGTGATATTGGACTTCTACTAATTCTGGATCATAGAAACTTATTGGTCAGAGCAACCCTTTAAGATTATATCCATGACAAATGTTTTTAAACTAACTCACTTTAAAAAGCATAGGCTTCTATTTTAGCAGAGTCATTTATTCTCATCCAGAAAGTGTTCAAGGGTGTTTTCCATATATCACATACACCAATTATGCATGTCTAGTATATCTACATCTAGATAGATATATAGACAGATGCCAACTTTTTCCCTAAACACAATCCTTTCTTGAAAAGAGGAGTTAAAGGCATTAGAATTTTGCAGTAAGCAGGTGAGAATTCACCATTAAGTACTTAGAAAAGCTTGGAGATTAGATCCAAACAAGTTTGTCTGAGGGGAGAGAACTAAGGAAACCAGTAAATCCATTTAACAGATTTAATGCTAGAGGAAGAACCTCAATTATGTAAACACTCCAAGTAACCTTCCAGAAATTTTTAATAGGGCCTCAAGAGTCATCCATTCAATACATTTAGAAAAAGGGCCAACCAGACTTGTACTGGGCTGAACTGTACGAAATGACATTTAACCATTCTTGAGTTCAAAAACAGCAATTTCATATGCCTTATCCTAAATGAGAGTCCCATCTCAAGGGAAAAAAAAAAGGTCATGAGGCTATAAAATTTCTTTTAAGACAATGTTCAATATATTAACTTTTTAACCCCCAAATAGATGGTGATCATGAAAAATATTCAAACCTTTAAATAATACATACACACACACACACACCATACTATTTTGCTAGTCCATAGATTTATTAATTTATTCCTTGTTATGTACACTTCAACATACACTGTGAACATTAAATGAGGAAAATTAGAAAATACACTGCCACACTTTAAAAATACATAAAATTGCAGAACATACTACAGAATAAAATTTCAAATCCTTAAGCATCTAAAAAGGAAAACTTTAGGAAGTGATTTGAACGATAAGGTTAGCAGGAGGCATAGCTAAAAAACATGGAATTATTTACAGCTCCAAGAATTTGAATATTGCTTAAAAGTCAAGGCAGCCTAGAATATAACCCAGTTATGATGATAATCATTAGATGGCAAGGATAACTTACTCGGAGAACTTTGTTCTAAGGCTTGAATGAAATCACACCCCGCTTGCAACACCCACTGAGCCTTACCTGACTCTCAACTCAAACTTACTGTCAGTATTTTCCCTCAAGACAGAGTCAAAATACTACTTTGTTCTTTTACCTCCAGACGATGTGGCAGAACGCGAAGTAACAATAACACTTTATTCTCAAAGGTGGTCGGCAGCTTCAACTAGCATTTTCGACTAGGACGAATTACTCAAGGGGTCAGAAGACCAAGGCGTTCTTTCACAGCTGACTCATAAAGAAACAGAGAAGTGGCAACGGGGTACTCCAAAATAGGCCAGGAATGTGACCTAAGGCGTCGCGAAACTTCCTATGCAGAACCTCACGTATTCAGATAAAGCCTGACAAAAACCGGAGTACTAAAGTTACAACTCAACTCGCGGGGTGGGTGACAGCGAGCCTGGACCCCGGGGACCCANTCCCGTCGCGGCCCAGCAGACAGCGGCCACGGAGGCAGAAAGAGCCCCGCCGCCCTCGTCACGGCCCGGAGACTCGCCTCACCTGGACTTGCCCACGCCACTCTCGCCGATGATGAGGATCTTCAGGGTGGTCAGCACGTCCTCGTCCATCCTGACCCTACTCCACTCTCAGCCCAGCTGACCGCCCGGGTCCGACTCTCAACCCTTCACTGGAGAGAAGTGCCCGCGCATGCGCACCGCTGCTTGTCTGCCACCTTCCCTTCTCCCCGGGTGTTTAGGTTGCAGGAGCCGAGGTCGCCCCAGTTCCGCCTTGAGGAAGCTCTGCGTCTGCGCAAACTCAGAGCCCCAGGCGTCTTTCCGGAGAGTTTAATTCCTCCTCTGCGCAAGCGCAGAGGGGAAGAGCCGTGTGTGATATCACGCTCCTTTGTAGGCTGTTACTCCTTCCCAGCCCTAACTAAGCTGTGCTTGGGAAAGGACTGAGTTGCAGAGCATAACGCTCTTTTATTTCAGCAGCTGCTCGTAACACCTGCATTGCAGTAGGGAAAGCTTTGTGCTTGAAGGCAAGATTATCTTAAATTTAGGTCCAGACTCTACCTGATGAGGGAAGGAAGCAGAAAAATGTTCACCTTTAGCCAACAAGACTGACCCATATCCCACATGGTTTTGATAAGGTTCAAATATGTGCCGGTTGCTACATTCTTAAAGGGTTTCATGACTGCCTATCTTACCGATTATTAATATGGAACTGAATGGTCATCACCAGAGAAATCTTGTGAAAGTAGTTTTTCAAAGAAAAACATTTATGATCTAATACTCCCTGCATGTCTCCTCGTCCTTGAGCACTAAGGATATAACCACCAGCTTCGTACAGCAAAAGTACAGCCCTTTCTGCCCACAGCCCCTGTCCCAGTGCTACTTAATATTATCAAGTTGCACCATAGAGTTTCCAGTGCAGTCAAAGACCCTGCAACATACCCTCTAACCGCTTTACATTATCTTGCCTTCTGAGCCTGTTTCCCAACTCACAGTCAAAGGCAATAATGCTTCTAAGAATAACACCACACCGACTTCTGACAGTGGTTATGAAGATTAAATGGATTAATTAGAGAACACACTCTGTAAACTCAAGTGCTCTGTAAAAGGTGCCATCAGGTGTTATTAACTTTCTGACTTACGTTCTGCTACATTAAAGACTAGTATCCTTCACAGGTCAGTTCACTGTGAGAAATGTAAACTTCAGGTAGATCAGGTGCATAGAAGCCTCTGCTGGTGCAACTTCAAACGGACTACTGCTCCTCATAAGAACTGCTACGCCACAACTGCAGGAATGGTACGTGCATGCTTTGTCTTCTTCACTAAACTGTAAATCTTAATGAAGGTACCAAACTTTGTATTTAATACCTAGCAGAGTGCCTGGTGCGTGGCAGATGTATTTTCTTATACTTGCAGCTACTGCCAGATACAGCAGACACCCGATTAAAGAATATGTGTTCGTGAAATTTAGAATAAATTTTAAAAACTAATTTTTCAAATACCTAGAAAAGCTCTTCCACAGATAACCAAATGGCTCTCTCACCTCCTTCAGATCTTTGCCCAAATGTTGCCTTTGCTCAGATGAGTCCCTCTCTGTTCCTTGTATTGAAATTTGCAAATCCTTCCAATAATCCCTATACCTCTTTGCATGGTTCTCCTGCATAGTACTTATGATGCTCCTATATACTATATACTATATATTATATATTTTACTATTTTGTTCACTGTGTATCTTCCCCAGTGGAAGGGAGGCTTCATGAAGGCAAGGCTTTTTATCTGCTTTGTTTATTGTTATATCTTCTGCCTGTAAAACAATTCCTGGCATAGAATATGTGCTAAATAAATATATGTTGAATGAATTAATCGAAAGAACATTCTAAAGTCCATTCCTAATTTTGGAAGGTAGTATCAGTCAGGCCCTCAACCTCTCATAAAATAAGAGTTGACTCTATTCAGCGTACTTTTGACTATGGTGTCAAGAGCTTATTTATGAGGTTCACAGTATAGTCAAGCTCTCTCACTCTGGGGCATTATTAATTCTACAAGTGTAGTCCCCAGATCCCTAGGGTTCCCTCTCAGGAAGTCTGCAAAATCAAACTCTTTTCATCATTATTTAAGATGTTTCCTACTTTTCTCACTCTTGTTCTTTCATGATAATACATTGGAATTTTCCAGAGGCTACGCATAATGTGTGACAGCAAAACAGACTGAAGGCGGAACCAGAAATGAGAATCCAGCTGTTTTCTCATAAGCCAGATATTAAAGAGATTTGCCAAAATGTAAAATAATGCCACTCTCCTCACTAAGCTTGTTGTTTTAAAATAGTTAGTTTGAGGGGCACCTGGGTGGCTCCATTGGTTAAGCGTCCAACTTCGGCTCAGGTCATGATCTCAGGGTTCGTGGGTTCGAGTCCCGCGTTGGGCTCTGTACTGATGGCTAGCTCAGAGCCTGGAGCCTGCTTCAGATTCTGTGTCTCCCTCTCTCTCTGACCCTCCCCTGCTCATGCTGTCTCTCTTTCTCTCTCTCTCTCAGAAATAAATAAAACATAAAAAAATAAATAAATAAAATAGTTACTTTGATAAACATATTAATTAGTAATAAATAGGTTTATTATTTGTAATGAATTAATATGTTTAAAGTTTTCCATTTTAATTTCTAGTAAATATCAATAGGCATCGCCACATAATCAGCTCTTTCCAGTCCTCAATAATTTGTAAGAGTATACAATAATTTGCACAACCAAAAAGTTTGAGAATTGCCGCACTGTAGTATTCACACCAAGAAAAAACAAAAAACCTTATAAATAATAGGCCCGGGTTTATTGCTATTGTATGTAACATTGTTGACCTACGTACGCAACACCATAGTTTCTTAGGTATCCCCGTACCTCTAGGCAACTTTCCAGTTTTTTTGTTTTTGTTTTTGTTTTTTTGTGAGATCCTCTTACTCCTCTTTTAAACATTTTTGTTCTTGGGGTTTTCAGATTTTAGTCTGGCTTTATCTTCCGACTTAACACACACTTCTTATTCTACACTTAGTCGACACACACATTGTCTTCTTGGACTTACATGGCTTCTTCATCGCATTTACTTGGAGTAGTCCCAAAGCTACAGCTCTGACCAAGATTTCTCTCCTGAGGTTTAGGCCAACATACACAGCCGTCATGATCTCCACAGGGGTATGCCCAGGGGGAGAATCCCAAGCTAAACAGGCTGACACTGAACACATTATCTTCTCTTCCCTACCAGCTTTTCCTCCTGATTTCCTTCTTATGGAATGGCATGAACACCTACTCAACTCTCTCTCACTCCCCACGCCCAAACACTTAGTCCTCACAGTTCTACCTTAAGCATCCCTGACATTTATTCAGTTTTTTCATCCCTACTGCCACGACTATGGC
Source organism: Crocuta crocuta (assembly GCF_008692635.1). Lineage (NCBI taxonomy): Eukaryota > Metazoa > Chordata > Mammalia > Carnivora > Hyaenidae > Crocuta > Crocuta crocuta. The sequence goes on from NW_027531318.1 coordinate 8,014,036, forward strand.
TAGGTCATCATCAACTTTATGCTGGATTACCCACCATAGCAGCAACTCAACTGGCCTCCCTGCCTCCACTCCCCTCCCCACTCAGACTATTCTCTACCCTGCAGGCAAAGTGGCCTTCCTAAAATGCATCTAATTAAGTCATCCTGTCCCCCATATGCTGCTCACTGCCCTGACAAGTGTTTCCTATCTTATCACAAGCCCTGATTACCCCTCCAACCTCATTTCTTGCTTTCCCATGTCTTGCACTCTGTGTTCCAGCCAAACTAACCTCCTTTCATATTTTGAATGAACCATGTTTTCTTGTCTCCAGACCTTGCACATGCATTCCTTTTGCCTAGAGTGGACTTCTGTTCCCCATCCCCAATCCCACCCCTGCTTATATTCACACATACTTTGTTTGGGCAACTTCTACCCAAACTCCGTGTTCCAGGTTTTGAGATCCCTTTCTCTGGGACGACTTCCATGGCCTCCCGTGTCAGCATTACATGTTCTTATGTGTTCTGATCCTCCCTATGCATCTACTGTGATGTATCCTTCACAGTATTGCAATTGTGTTTATTTGTCCCCTGTCAAAATTTGTGCTTCTTGAAAGCAGAACTTGACTGCTGTCCTGTTTTGTTCTGTCTCCAACATCTAGTATAACGTCTAACATAGAGACAAAGAGTAGTTGCTCCAAAAAAAATTATTAATATGAAAACCCCAAGTCAACTTCATATATATATATATATGTTGAATCTCTGCCTTGAATATTACAGGAGGAAAGAACCTTCAATAACTCTTAATGCATAACCATTACAGGTATTGCTAGAAAGAAAGCAAGCATTCGTGCACAGACACACGTGTAAAGTGGTGTTTTGTGTGCTAAATGAGTAATACAGACAATACATGCTCCAGAAATTCAGACAAGAGTGGGCTGGTTGTTGAGGCTTAGGACAACCAGAAAGGGCTTCACAAGGAAAGCAGGACTCAACAAAGGTACAGTTTAGACCAGTACAAGAAAGGTAGCAATACTTTAGGCATAATGAATTCAGTATAAAGAAAGGCATTGGGATGATATGTAAAATACAATCCTTTAGATGGATAAATTTGGCTTTGCGTAGGAAGTATTCAGGAAAGGGCAGGAATATGGTGGTAGCAGGCGACCTAGAAATGGAAGGATGTATCCAAAAGATATAAGGAATAATTGCATGGGGCAATTGGTGAAGGACAAGGGAGTGAAAAATATCAAGCATTTTTCTAATGTTTTAAGCCTTGGTACCACTGATAAGAAGGAAAACTCCTGACAGGGAGAGAGAGTAAAATGAATTAGATTTCAGCCATGTTGAATTTTACAAAAGGTGGCCTTGGACACAAACTTTTTCCAAACTCTTTCAGAGTTGTGGTTCTGAAACTCAGGGCAGATAACGAGACACCAAAACAGAATAATCAAGTCAATGACATTCTTAACCAATGGTTTGGCCTGGGTGCTCTGCTCCACATACACACTATTATGCTTAAATCCCTGGAAAAAAAATCTTTCCTTCTTAGGCTTCGGACATACCTTATTATCCTCTTCTTCATGGTTCCATATACTAGTGTTCATTCTTTCTGCCATATTCAAAAATTATGATCAGCTCGATCTAAGGCAATATTCTTAAGACCTGAAGCTTGGGATGACCTATGAGTAAGCTCAGTATGGCGGAAGGGATTGTAAGGAAGAAAGCACTTGCCAGGGTGATGGGGAAGGCCTTCTTAGTCTGTACTGAGCACAACATGCCCATAGCAGTGGCCCCAGGAAGGGACAACAGAGGAGGAAAAAGATCACATTCAGGCCATTGACTTTTCCACATCTTTTTGTTATTGGTGTCAGTATCACTGTGAAGAGAATAGGAAATGCTACATGCAGAGCTTGCACACTCTAAACAGGCACCAACATGAGCTTTATGACTCATGGCTTGTATAGGGCTGCGATGTCCAAGTATAGCAGGCCTTTGTGGCTGGAGTTCAGGTACTACTGGTGAAGAGAGTCACACAGCATTCCTTCCCGCTCCCTCCTCCCCCAAGCCCCATTTGCCCCTGGCTGAGCAGAGTTTCCAAAATAAACCCCACCTTCTAGGTATCTCCTTCCTTCCGCTGATATGCACAAGAGCTTTGGTCTGTAGCCAAGTTCATTTCATTGTGTGGTTGTTTTGATAATGCCCTGGGCACTTGGGAGAGATGGGTGAGAAGTAAAGTCCCTGGAAAAAGTAGCTGGGGTGCCCTTTTGGACCCTTGAGTGGGATTTCTGCCCTTGGATGAAAAGGGTCAGCGTCAAGAGCTAGAGTAGTCATATTGGGCTTTGTAGCTTGATACAAACAGTGCTGTCTCAGGCAGGGCCCATGGGACCGCGTAGCTGAGACTGGGAAGAGGACCTTTGTGTGGCCATTCTCCATTTGACCCCAGACCCATTATAACCCACACAATACCATTTTCTGCCGAGGAATTAATTTTACAGCAACAGAAATGTGGCAGTGAGCTCGTTTGGACTTCACTGGTGTTATCAGCACGCTTCACCAACCAGAAGCAGCTGGTCTGTTAGACCACAAAATAGCCTACAGCAGCTCAGTTAAGAAGCCAGTGTGATGATAATATCCTGTGAGGCTGGAATGCTGTCCTATAAGGTGCAGTAAAAACTTTAAAGTTGCAACCAAATATGATGCTGCTTTTCTAATAGAATTCATACTCAACCGAGGGTATCTGACTTTCCAGGTCTACCTTACATATTCTCCCTAATGTGGCCCCTACCATGGTCCTACTCTTACTGGGCTCTAGTAACATTCCAGCCTCTCTCTTCCCCTTAATGTCTAGAGTGGAAAAGGCTTCCCACTAATTAATCTCTGGGTTCCTCCCTTGTCGTTGTCCTAACATGGCCATGCTACTGTCAACGATCCCTTGATGACAGTTTCTTGAGGTACCTGAGTTAGATCTTGTTCCTTGCTGGGACCTTGACTATGCAGCCACTCTCTTCACCGATTCACTGAAGTGAGCACTTAATGTTATTCCCAATTTATAGTTAAAGAAATTGAGTCACAGAGTTGAAGTGATTTGCCCTAGGTCATAGGCCAGGGGATGAAAATTGAATCAGGATTATATCTCCTGATATACTTCCATTACTCCATATCATCACCATAAGCATGTATACTTTAGCTAAACCTGGAAAGGTTTTATCTCCTCAACTACCAGTATCCAGTGGTATAGGAAAAGAAGCCTAACTCATCTGGTTATTTACAGTTTTGCCTCTCATCCACCAAGAAGCCACAAAGGAAGAGGAATTTACTTTTGGGAGCACTGATTAAATGTATATGAGTTCTGTGCTATTTAAATATTTGCATTAAGCTCATTTTCACTATAAACTAAAATGTCTTAGATATTTCATATTGATGATGATATTTCACTTGGAATGCTCAAAATTCCAAGTGAGCATTCTGATATTTGAACATGGAGAGGAGTGGACAGACAACAATTCAGGGCAGGCTGTAGATTTTCTTGAAGACATATTAAGTGAATAGCTAATATTTAGAGTGAAGGATAAGAAGACCAAGTTGTCAATAGGCAACAAGTTAAATTAGCAAAAGCTAGAGAGAGTTAAGCTAACAAAGGACCTCAAAATAAAATATAGCATTAGAGGTATGTTTTTTTATTATAAAATTAGTTGTGAATTATTAATGAGAATCTAAAACAGAGATAAACCTTGTACACATATACCTAGAAGTCTATAGTTTCCTTTGTACTATCTTTGTCAAGTTTGAGTTTGCTGGCTTCATAAAATAAGTTAGACAATGGTCTGTCTTCTATTACCTGAAAGAGACTGGAGAATTGAACTAAATTCAATTTAACCTTAAGTCTTCCTGGGGCACCTGGGTGGCTTAGTCAGTTAAGTGTCCGACTTCAGCTCAGGTCATGATCTCATAGTTCATGGGTTTGAGCCCCATATCAGGCTCTACACTGACACTGACAGCTCTACACTGACAGCTCAGAGCCTGGAGCCTGCTTTGGATTCTGGGTCTCCCTTTCTCTGTGCCCCTCCCCCACTCACACTCTGTTTCACTTTCTCATAAACGAATAAACATTAAAAAAAATTTTTTTTAAACTTAAGTCTTCCTTAAATATTTGGTAGAATTCACCAGTGAAACTATCTAGGCCTGGTGCTTTATTTGGGGGTAGGGTATTTATTATTGATTTAATTAATTTAGAAACTAGGTAGAATTAGTGTTACTTCTTCTTTACTTATTTGGTAGAATTTACCAGTAAAACTACTTGAGGTTGGAGATTTTCAAAACAATTTTAACTGAGAATTAATTATTTTAAATAATTACATTATGGTTATATATATATATAAGATGTATGTGTATATACACTTACATATGTATATATATAGTTATATAGTTATATATTCAGGTTATTTATTTTTTTAAGTAGGCTCCATACCCAGCATGGAGCCCAACATGGGGCTTGAACTCACAGCCCTGAGATCAAGACCTGAACTGAGATTAAGAGTTGGATGTTTAACCATCTGAACCACCCCGGCACCCCTCAGGTTATCTATTTCATCTTGAGTCTGTTCAGGTAGTTTATGTCTTTTGAGGAATTAAATGAGTCAGTTTCACCTAAGCTGTTGAATTTGCATGAGTAGAGTTATTATCCTTTTAATGTATCCAGTGTATGTCATGATTTCCCCTCTTTTTTTTTTTTTTTTTTACCCCCTGGAAATAGGAAGGGAGACTAGATTTCCACACTCCCTCTGAGCTTAGAAGTTGCATTTTCCACTCCTCTGGTCCACCGGAGGATCTCTCCTAGAACTCTCTTTCTGTCCCCATTGCCCAAGTCCAGTGCATTGAGCTAAGACCAGGAGATTAGAAAGAAAAAGAATGGTAAAAACTGCTGGTTTAGTGTTATTTCAAATTCTATTCTTCTTTCCCAAGCCATATGCTATTTACTTTTCAGATTCCTTAAATAGCTGCTCCACACATTTTTTCCCTCCAGGTTTTATAGTGGGAGAAAAGAGGTCAAGTATACTTACTACCTCTTTCCTGAAAACAGACCCTTTGACTCAGTGCCTTTTGAGTTTTGGAATTTCTGGTTCTCTAGTCTACTCAGAGGGCTAGATCTGTTGAGTAACAAAAGATAATCTACCATGTCAAAAACTCAAACTTTCATAGATGTCTTTCATTAGTGTATTTACAACATAATAATTTATTTTATGACATACCATTCTTAATCCTTGATACACATGGAGAGCATTGTCAGGGCTTGTCCCATAGAATTCTCTGCCCAGTTATATCATCTGTTAAAGGAGTATCCATTTAGGAATAGGCTGCTTGCCCTTGCCCACCAATGGTGAGCCAGCCTAGCACCACCTCAAAATCTCTTGCCTTGCTGCTCTCACCTAAGTGCGCTTATACCAACTGTGTCTGTAGTTCCCAAAAAAAGGGGGTGTTGACAGATATACTACAACATGGCAAGTCTGGGCCCCTACGTGACTCTCTTCTACCTAGAGGACCCGGAGCTTCCCTATTCTAGGCGCTTACAGTGTCAGTGCCCTATGAGTATCAAGCCAGCTGGCAGATACCTGTTTCCAGCTTCATTCCCTCCAGCCTCCTTTCCTGGGGGCTGGATCTTGTTCTTCCTTTTTCTCTAGTTCTGAGACAATTCCCAGAATGACCTGGCTCTGTATTTAATACTCCCATTGTCCCTATTCCAAAGCAAGTTGTGCTCTCATCCTTTAGATCAGGTTCTTTTTGTTGATAAACTGGACTGAATCTGTCCACTTTTGTTAGTTTTGGTCTTTTACACATAGAATATTTCTCCCGCTTTCTACTTATGATACTTTTTATATCAGTCTTCTCCCTTAATGCATTGACTAGTATTTCATAAAAAATAAAAACGAGGAGCGACATTTTTTCTTGTTCCTAATTTTAACAAGAATATCTATAGTTTCACCTATTGTTCATTATTTCTCATGACTTATTAATGCAATGTATTATGTTAATGAATTTTGTTATATTATTCTATGCTAAGATAAATCTTCATTGATTTTTGGCAAATTATTCCTTTCTATACTGTTCAGTTATACTTTCTGGCATTTTATTTATGAGTTTGCGTATACAAATATATTCCTCAGTGAGACTGAGATATATTTTCCTGTAAGTCACTTTCACTTAGAGATGGGTGGGCACAGTAGGCATAGTACTAACATAATCATTCTTTGTGGAAGGGTTTATTGTGGTATATGTTTCTTTTTACCCCAGACATACTTCCTTTTCTGCTTTGTTAGACATTTTCCTAATTTCCTTGGGAAACTCCTCCTTCATGTCATTTGAGAGAAGTTGATCGCCTCTCTCACCAGTTCTAGGCATTGGCCCGTAACTGAGGCCTGGCTACCCAGCTCACTCCCCTAGTCAAAATGATTTAATTCATGGGTGGGCACATGATTCAATAGGATGAAATTCTAGGACTCTTACTAAAATTGTCAATAGACAGAAGTCCATTTTACAAGAGATGCTGAAAGGTTAGGACCTGGGCCTGAAGCTACTGGGAGCCCTCTATCATGAATAAGAACCTGAACAGAACCCAGAGAGAAGAAAGGAGAGCCACAATATTGGGACAGAGAACTCCTAATGCCACCACTTGATCCTCAGGATTGAGCCAGACCCACAGCCAGATGCTCACAGATCTTTCTCTTATATGAGCCAGCAGATTCCCTTTTTAAAAAAAATTATGAATTGGTTTAAATACACAGATCAGAGAGAGAACAATATGATGAACTTCCAGTTTTAGCAAATATGTTAAACATCATAAATTAGGTGTTTTCCATGTAAAGTATTAAATATGGCAGATTTGCAACAACCTATGTACCCCTGACTGATTCTAACTCCAACCCCAGACATAATTACTGTCATAAATTCAGTGTTTACCATGCCCGTGCATGACATTGTATTTTTACTTCCTAGTCATGTATCCTTAAACCTGTTTTACAGATTTTTAAACTTTATAATTTTAGCAAGTTACACAGGTACTTGATGCAACTTGACATTTTCATTTGGTATTGTTTTCGAGATTTAAGTTTGTTGGGAGATGTAGCTATAGTTCATTTAAAGTGCTGTATCCTAAATTCCATACAACTATGTATTCTCACCATTCTCTCTGACATTTCCAATATTTGGCTAGTATGCCTCTTTTCCCGTAAGCCAGGTTGAGTTTGCATTTCCCTTACTTGCCCAACCAAAGAGTCCTAACTGACCTATTCAAGAAACCTCTAAAAGTACCCCCTCTATATCTCTCTCTTCAAGGAGTCTAATATCCCAACTACCAGCATCAATCTTGGTTAAGGCATTGCTTTTGGAAGCCTCTCATACACTAATGGTATTTTCCAGGAAGAACCAAAGATGAATTAATGACATTGTGCATAGAACATGAACTGTTACTGCTTTGACAGCTATTTCTTAAAAAAAAAAAGAGTTTTAGGTGGAGAAAAGTACACAGTTCTCTTCGTGTGGGACTTTGAAGGAAGAGAACGGGCCTGAACTGGGCTGTAACTGGGGGAAACTCTGAATTCAGGTTTGGCATAAGAGCACCAGGCACCCGAGAAAGTTTAGCAGCTTTCCCTTACAGGGGAAAATGTGGAAGATCAATGCTGTCTACGAAAGGCTGAAGGGTCTAGTCAGACAGATCTGGTTTCAAAGCTTCATTCAGCCACTTACTGTCTGTGTGGCCAGAGGCAAGCCGTTCATGTTTTTAAGCCCTGATTTCTTCATTTGTAAAATGACGAGTTATACCTACCTTAAGGGTTAATCCCAGTGTCTGGGTGGCTTGGTTTGTTAAGCATCTGACTCTTGATTTTAGCTCAGGTCATGATCTCACCGTTCGTGAGTTCAAGCCCCATGTCAGGCTCCACACTGACGGTGTGGAATCTGCTTGGGATTCTCTTTCTCCCTCTCTGTATGCCCTACCTTTCTGAGTGTTCTCTCTCTCTCTCTCTCTCTCTCTCTCTCTCTCTCAAAAATAAGTAAGTATTTTTAAATTTTTGTAGGGAAGGGAAGGGAAGGGAAAAAGAAAAGTCCTCCATGGCCGGGTCAACACCTACCCCTCTCTCTCTAGACCTCTTCTGATCTGAACTTCTGGGATACTCTTCCACTAGATTGTCTTCTCAACTCGCTGCCCCCCCCTCACATCACAAGTGCAGCTCATGAGCCATCAAAAGGTCCCTGGTGAGTCACTGGTGATTGCTGACAGTAAAACTGTCTCCAGAGACATAGGGGCCACTTGTTTGTGTGGCTCTGTTAAAGTAGACCTCATGTCATGAACTGAAAGCGACCAGAAAAAGGCTGGTTTCCATGCTGGAGTAGTCTCCTCTTCCCCTGGCAAGGGGCTCTGGTGGTCAGATCGTTATCACAGGGATCCCAGGGGATCTGACCATTCCTGCCCTGTGCTCAGTGGAAGGAAACTGGGAAATAATGGAGGTGTTTTGCCAGTTTCTGATAACTTAAGGATAGTCCCTTGGCTGGGGGGAAAAAAAAAAGAAAAGAAAAAGAAAAGAAAATTGCCCTACCCTGTGTTTGAAAGGTAGTTAGGAAATCAAGTCTGGGGTAAATTTTCAGTCACCTTGAGAATGTAATTAGAGTTACCGATATGCCTAAAATTACAAAGGAGGGTAGCTGCAAGAAGAGGCTGAGAAGTTGCAATGCTCTTCAGCCTTTCAGAAACACTTAGAACTTTAAAAGCATCAATGCTGGATCCTACCCCTCAAAAGATTCTGATGTAATCTCTTGTTTTGTTGATTGGGAGGTTTTGTGGGTTTGGTTGATTGATGGGGTTATTTTTTGTTTGCTTGGGGTTTTGGGGGCGTTGGTAATTCTTCAAATAATTCTAATGTGTTGCCAAGGATGAGATCCAGTGGTGCTAGAGAATTCTGCCTTTACAGAGTCTCCTATGTGCTGACACATTACAGTATAAAGTGGTGCTGTTGGTGTTTCTGGGAGCAATAATTCCACATGCAGGAGTGTGAAATCCACTGGGAGAGTGGTGATCACTTATCAGAGAAGGAGATGCTCGTAGAACCCAAAGAAAATGGGGGCTTCTTGGGTGACTAAGAGAACCCTTCTGGGAAATCCCAGGAACAGGAAGCAGAAAATTTCTCCCCCTTCCTGAGCCCCTAAACCACAGTGTTAAAACAGTCAATACATGTTCAGTGACTTGTGTACAAACAATATAAGCAATTGTGCCTCATGTGGTAAATTTCTGATTGTAGGCCAACACAGTAATAAAACTCAGTTACTCACTGCAGTGCTCTTGGGTAGAGAGCATATGCCAGCATGTACAGACTCTTTGTTGTTAGAAAAGACTACACTGGTTGGTAGAGGGAACAAAGAGGCTTCTAGAATGCTTGTAATATTCTGCGTCTTGCTCTAGACGCTGGTTACATGGGTGTGTTCAGCTTATAAAAATTAATAGAGATGTACACTTAGGAACTGTGTACTTTTCAGTATGTATTGGATTCTTCAATAGAAAGTATTTTTTTATTAATTTTTTTAATGTTTATTTATTTTTTTAATGTTTTATTTATTTCTAGGAGAGAGAGAGACAGAGTGAGCAGGGGAGAGTCAGAGAGAGAGGGAGTCACAGACTGAAACTGAAACTGCTGAGCTGGCAGTCAGCACAAAGCCCGACGCGGGGCTCGAACCCACGAACCGCGAGATCATGACCTAAGCGAAAGTCGGACGCTTAACCGACTAAGCCACCCAGGCGCCCCAATAGAAAGTATTTTTAACATCGAAAACTGACTACTGCTTCTTTTCAAGATATGTAGAGGGCTGACTAGACAATTCTTATCAATGGGAAAATAAGTGTTGAACTCTTCCACTTATAGAGCTTGGGGGGAGGAAAATGGGGGCTGGGTGGGGGCTAAGGAAAGGCAGAAATTGGAAAACCTGCCAGTTCTTCAGTGCTGCACAGGGGTGAGCATCTGAGGAGATGGCCTTTTGTTTAGCAAAGTGATGAATGCATTTCCAAAGTACAGAGGTGGACCCCAACCTGAGGAGGGGGTGGAGAGCTAATGGTTCTGCCCTGTAAGTGAAAGGAATCTAATTTAGGGGAGAGATAAAGATGAAGGTATTAGAGAGTCCCGGAATAAGAGGGGACACCTGAGGGAAAAGACTGATTAGTTTGTGGGATGGAATATTGAAGCCAGGGCAAAAAGTAGCCAGAAAGAATGGAGTGCATTCCAGAAATGCAGTGGCTGAAGGACAGAGGCGCCTGGGTGGCTCAGTTGGTTGGGCGACTGACTTCAGCTCAGGTTGTGACCTCACCGCTGGTGAGTTCAAGCCCTGCGTTGGGCTCTATACTGATGGCTCAGAGCCTGGAGCCTGCTTCAGGTTCTGTGTCTCCCCCTCTCTCTGCCCCTCCCCTGCTCATGCTCTCTGCCTCTCTGTCTCTCTCTCTCTCTCAAAAATAAACATTAAAAAAAATTTTTTTAAAGAGGTGTCTAATACTTAATTTCAAATTGTTCATTCTGCCCTATAATAATCCAAACCAGCCAGATGGTTGGGTAACATAAGTTAACTGGCCCATAGAGAGTGTGAGTGATTTGGTTATTGCAGGCACAATGCAAAACATAGAACTGAATGTTCTTTTTAATAGTGATACATGGTAGATTTGGGGCCTTCAAACTCAGAACAAAAAAATGTAACATTGTAAAAAAATGAATTGGGCATCCTATAATTCTGACACACAGATTATAATTGCTATTTCACCTTAGAATGTAAAAGATCAGTGCCTTGGTAGCAGCTGTGATGTGGGATATAGACATCATAAGATGGGCTACATTTCTTGGGAAAGCTACCTATCATCTCTAAGCTTGTTTGATCATCTATAAAATGGAGGAAATATATCGCATGTAGAAATACTCCCAGGGGTGCCTGGGTGGCTCAGTTGGTTAAACATCTGATTTTAGCTCAGGTCATGATCTCACAGCTCGTGAGTTCAAGCCCCACGTCAGGCTCTGTGCTGAGAACTCAGATCCTGGAGCCTGCTTCAGATTCTGTCTCCCTTTCTCCCTGCCCCTCCCCCACTCATGCTCTGTCTCTCAAAAAAAATAAACATTAAAAAAATTTAAGAAATTTTTTTAAATTGTAAAGACATAAACATTAATAGTAAAATTAGTGAGAACTAAAATGTGATGATTATTTGAAAGTGTGTTCCTTCATAAGAGCAAATTTCCAGAAGCAAAAACAGTATTTTTGTGCAGTAAAATAAATCAGTGGTTTTAGTGTAGTGATTTGTCAACTGGGGTGATCTTGCCCCCCACAGGTCATTTGGCAATGTCTGAAGAGTGCTATCAACTAGTGAGTAGAGGCCAAGGATCCTGCAAAATATCCCACAATCACAAGACAGCTTCCTATAACAAAGAACTATCCAGCTCAAAATGTCAATAGCACCATTGTTGAGAAACCCCATTTTGATGGTAAGGCAAGTTATTCTGGTTAGTCTTGGTTTCAACTTTGCTGATGCCTATGCACATATTAACATTCTTTAACCTTAGAGTGTTCCTTCCTTAGCCTATGAATACATATAAAGAATGAGAAAATTCCCTTCTAAAGTGACCCCTATGATTATATTTTCAGGCATATAACCCACTTATTTGTGATATTAATGCAAAGCTTATGATCTGCCCCAGTAAAGTCTAGAAAACAGTGTGATTACACATTTTTCCTCATACTCCATTGAAAGATGTATTATGTTTTGTTTGTTTGTTTTTTGAGAGAGACAGAAAGTACATGTATGAGCCAGGGAGGGGAAGAGAGGGAGGGAGAGAGAATCCCAAGCAGGCTCCGTGCTGTCAGCACAGAGCCCAATGCAGGCCTTGAACTTACAAACTGTGAAATCACGACCTGAGCCAAAATCAAGAGTCGGAGGCTTAACTGACTGAGCCACCCAGGCACCCCTGTATACTATATTTTGTAAAGTGTTACTGTTTTGAAACCCGTACGGTCCTGCCTGTCACAAGCAATACTTAGTAAGCCAAATTCCACCATACTCAACTCATCTCATGATTCAAAAACGTGGATGGAGCGCTTTCCGCTGGAGGTGATTGCCTCAGAGTAAGAATCCTCCATATCAATCCTAAATCTTAATTTTAGAGATCAGATTGAAAGAACTCCGAGCTAGAAAAAGCAATGGTTCAGACATTTTTCTGAGATTGCGTTAGGCTTTTTAGGAGTGTTCTTCCCACCTATGACTCTCACAAAGAACGTAGCTGATAACCCCAGGGCGCCTGGGTGGCTCAGTCGGTTGGAAGTCCCGCTTTGGCTCAAGTCATGATCTAGAGGGTTAGGAGTTGGAGTCCTGTGTTGGGCTCTGTGCTGACACCTCAGAGCCTGAAGCCTGCTTCAGATTTTGTGTCTCCCTCTGTCTCTGCCCCGCCCCACTCACGCTCTGTCTCTCTCTCTCTCAAAAATAAACATTAAAATTTTAAAAAACAAAAATAAATAAGTTAAAAAAGTGCCACTAAAAACCTTGAGCCACTGAGCTGTCACCACTCCTCTGTTCAGCTTCATCTCCCCTGCGTTACCACCCCTGCACCCATGATGGGGTCTGGAGGTCCAACAGCAAGGTCAGAGCCAGGACAGAGGGGTGAAGCAAGCAGCACAGAATTTTTCTAGAGCGCTGTAATAATGATTCTATAATTCACTTGTATTTTTCACGACACGTTATTTGATCTTTTTAACGACCCAATAATGTAGGCAAGGTAAGAAATTGTATCCCTGACCAAAAAAATCCCAGACCAATAAAGTTTGAGTGCCTTGCTTTCAACTATTGAGTACCTGGGATCCAGGATCTTCCAGCTCTTAACCCAGCGTTCTGTGTACCATACCGTAGTACACAAAAACAGAAACCCTACCTTACAGTCCTTGCCTTCCAGTAACCTTGATTTGGTTCTTTTCCTAGTTGCAGGAGTGAAAAGGAGAACTGGGGGGGATACAACCTGGCGTAGCAGGGCCTGGAGACTGCAAAAAAGGGTCAGAAATCTTTCAGCAGAATGAGATCTGAGCATGCTGGTATTCCCCATCCCAAATAGGAGCAGCCCTACAAAACATGTTTGGGGAAATCATTTGTTCCCTAAAAAGTCATTTCCATACCACAATCAATCATTCTGGGAGGATTTTTCAAAACAAGTCTTTAAGTAAAATAATAAACAATTTTCGTTCTTGCCGAATTTTACTCCCACACTCTAATTTAAACCATATTACCACCATTTAATGTGCTTTTCTTCAGGATGATTATTTTAAAACAGCTTGTTCCGAATGAGAATGAGCGCTGTCATGACCTAAATGCATATGCTAATTCCCTGCGTTAATTCTTGTAACTATTCATTCTCCCTCGAAAGGATCTTTCAGTTCCCTTAACTTTCTGTTACTTGAATGCTTGATGTAACTGTTCACATACAGAACATACAGATCTCATTTTTCTTTCTGAGAATATGGAGTCCCACTTATTCCAGTTATAGGAAGTAATTTCAATGGGAAGTGTGTGTATGTGTGTGTGTGTACAGAGGTAATTCTAGTTTCATTTTTATTTGAATTTTAGTTTTATTTTATTTGAAACTAGAGGTAAATCTAGTTTCAATTTTATTTTATTAAATTTCAGAGAAGCTGGAATTTTCACAACTAATTCTTAGTACTATTTAAAGTTAGAAATTTTTTTATATAGAGCTACAAAATTATGGCTTGTCTTTGTAACTATGAAGGACACAACCAAGAATGCAGAGTTCCTGCAGCAGTATGTAGGTCCTGAACTAAGAATATATATCTTTTGGGGGCACCTGGGTGGCTCAGTCAGTTAAGCATCTGACTCTTAACTTCAGCTCAGGTCATGATCCCAGGGTCTTGGGATCCAGCCCCTCATTGGGCTCCACACTGAGCAGGGAACCTGATTAGGAGTCTCTCTTTCTCTCCCTCTGCCCCTTTAACCTCTTGCTCACACTCCCTCTCTCTCTCTAAAATTTTTTCAAAAAAGAAATACATCTTTTAACCTCTGCAAACACAATTCAGTTATATACTGTTATTGTTTTTTGCTACTATATTTGAAAATTCATAACTTCAAAGATATAGCAAAACTCCAAATGAGTAGATGTGATTCATCACTTCCTCCAAATGCGGGAGGCTTCAGCTAGACAAAATAAAACCACTCTGTTCTGATATCATTTACTGCTAAGAGAAAACAGAGGGATGGCTATTCTAGGAGTCACTGTGAACTTACAAAACCTTAGTGCAGATCAAGAGGGGCAAAAATGTCACTGGATGAAGCCAATTTGCTTTAGCTCACCAGCTCTGTAACATTTCAATCCTCCCTATCTTTGAACTATATAATGATGACTTCTCTTCTTGTAACTGAATGGATATTTTCTCATTCTCAATCCATTTCTTTAAGATAGCAAAAATGATATTGTTGTTGGCAAATGCCTGCTTCAGTGAACAGTAAGTTTAGTGAGACCACATAAATCAAACCAAGAATCAATCAGTATCTCCCTCCCTCTCCCTCTCTTTCTCCCCACCCCACACACACACTCACACACACACACACACACACACACACACTTCATTATGAAATATTACCGACATGTAAAAGTACATGTATAGTTTAACAAGTAGTTAAAAAAAACGTATGCCCATGCAGCCATCATGTAGGTCACATAATAGAAATTTCCTAGCACAGGCAGCAGCCCAAGGAGCCCAAGTCCTTCCTACTCCTAAAAAAACCCTGCTCTCCCCACCCCAGCACCGTTTATCCCAACTGTTACCCGAACTGTCACTTCCTATTAGACTTTTATGCTAATCATTTCCTGTTCTCCTTTGTACTTTTACCATATATGCATACATCCATCAATAATATGTTTAGTGTTGCCTGTTTTTTCATTTCTTAAGTGGAATACTCTGTTTTGCCCTGGTTATTTTCTTAATTTGTTTGTAATCTGCGTCTATATTCTATGAAGCTATAATTCATCCAATTCCATTGTTATATAAGATTCTACTTTATAAAAATACCACAATTTATTTATCCTTTCTTCCAATGATGACTCTTCGGGCTGTTTCCAGTTTGGGGTAATATCATCAACAACACTGCTGTGAACAATCTTATATAGACGCCCCGGGTATAACTCGGGGTGAAATCTCTGAGTCGTGAACATCATCCTATGGTGTCAAACCATCTGCCAATGTAGTTCTACCAAGTTAGACAGTCATTTATTCTACGTGTGTGTTCTTGTAGTTCCACATCTTTGCCTACTCTTGGTATTGTGAGACCGTAAAATTTTTTCAATCATGTAGCAACTTACGTGTTTCAACCAAATGGTTCAAGGGAAAAACAACGTTTTGGGGGGTACCGTTCTTGCAACTGTTCTGTAAATATAAGATGATTTGTCAAAGAGTCCTCAACACTTAATCACAGATAACATTTCCAACAAGTGGAGCTCTACATACTACATGTCTAGATATTTAAAAGAGTCAAGCTAATAAACAGTAAAATCGAAAAGTCATCAGTTTGACAACACTGAAGTAGTATCTTGTAATTTTAATTTACAGTTCCCTGATCACTAATGAGATTGAGCACCTTTTCGTGTCTATGGGTATGTCATAGACTCTGAGTCTAGAGTCTTTTCTTGTCTAGCAAGAAAGCGGATGCAGGATTAAATTGCGAGAGACGGCTAATATCTAGGAGAAGGCAAGGGCCCTGATGAAGGGTCCTTGCTCCATTTTTAATAGGATCAGAAGGCTTATAAGCATGGTGATGGACGTGCACAAAGAGACAATGAAATTGTGCACATTAACTCATGGATGTGAGGGAAAAGGGGGTTTCGAAGATATTTGGGGCTAGGGGTTTAGGTTGATGCAAAGCAAAATCCTGGCCTCCAGGGGCCAGGTGGAAGGTTGTTTACAACAGACAAGAGGCATCAACTCTGTTTACCTAACAAGGTCTAGGGGACATCAATGACAGAGCAAATAACCTCAGGGTCAACAAGGCACCTTTCTTTTGTTAATTATCTCTGCTCCAGGCAACTTCACCCTGTAGTGATCTATAGCCTACTTACCTATTTACCTAATTTAGTCCTGTGAAAGCTGCTTTCTGCTATAGTACTAAACTGGGGGGTGCTTTTGCCCTGAATCCCTAATCTTCTTTATTTCATATAACTTTGTTGTATATGGGGGCCTTTGCTCCACCCTCTCTATACTGGGGTCTCTGCTAGTTATGCTAGTCTCCAAAATAAGTCTTCCCCTTTCTTATTCCTATTTTCTGAAAGATTTTATGCAAGAGCAGTGTTATTCTTTCCTTTAATGCTTGAGGGACCTTGCCAGTGAAGCCACATGGGCCTAAAGTTTTGGTTTTTATAGCTATTTGACTACTGATAACATTTCTTTAATTTTGTTTATTATTTATTTAATAATTATTAAAGCTTTTTTTCTTATTTTTAGTTGAAGGTTTTGTTTGTTTTTGTCTTTTTAAAGAATTCATCGCCGTGGGGCACCTGGGTGGTTCAGTCAGTTGAGAGTCTGACTCTTGATTTTGGCTCAGGATCTTGTGATCGTGGGAATGAGTCCCACATCACGCTCTGCACTGAGCGTGGAGCCTGCTTCAAATTCTCTCTCCCTATACCTCTCTCCCTTGCTTGCGTGCTCTCTCTCTCTCTCTCAAAAAAAGAAAAAAATGAATTCATCCCCTTTAAGTTTTCCCGTTTTTTTGGCGAGAAGTATTTTGTTTTGTTTTATAATATTCTTTTATCTACTTCATTTCTGTAACATCAGAGGTGTGTCTCATTTCCATTCTGGATTATTGAGGCCTTTCTTTTTCGTCAATTATGTTCCTCCAAATTTATTAAATTTATCACTCTTTTTAAAGACTCAACTTTGGTATTTTTCAGTCCTTTTTATGATCTGCTAATTATGCATGTCATTATTTTTTTTTATTTCCTTATTTCTTGTTTGGGTTTATTTTTATGTTCTTTTTCTATCTTCTTTAGATGGGAACTTATCTCAATGATTTTCTTCTTTTTCTTTCTTTATTTTTAATTTATTTTCAAGTTAGTTAACATACAGTGGAGTCTTGTCTTCAGGAGTAGAACCCAGTGAGTCATCCCTTACATAGGACACCCAGTGCACATCCTGAAAAGTGCCCTCCTCAATGACTGTCAACCATTTTACCCACTCCCCAGCTCTCCCCCATCAACCCTCAGTTTGTTCTCTGTATTTAAGAGTCTCTTATGGTTTGCCTCCCTCTCTCTTTTTATCTCATTGATTTTCAACATTTCTTCTTCTCTATTAATATTCTTTAAGGGTCTGTATTTCCTTATAAGATGACTTTAGTTGAGTTCCATAACCCTAAAGCCCCATGTGAGTTGTTTCGACAGTTTAGAATCCCAAGGAGTCTTATCCACAGATCAGTTCTGCACCTACCTGTCAACTCTATCCCATGGGCTTCCACTGAATTGAGAGAAGTGGTAAGCCAAAGCCGGGGAGCAGGTAAGGAGGACTGAGAAAAAGCTCTCTGAATATTTCACTCATTACAAGGCACTGGCTGGCAGCCTCCTACAGCTAAGGGAGGGCAGAGTGCTGGGACAAAGACCCTGGGGCCCCATGGATCTTCTCTGAGTGTGCTGCATAGGCTGGGGTAAAACACAGAGAGAGATCTCCTGAGGCCTTCAGAGTAGGGATCATAATTAACAATCAAAAAAGAACTTCCCACTGAACCAAAAAGTTGGCAGCTGGCCTGTAAAGTAGAAAGGGATCTTCCATGGTTTAGAGAGCCAGTGTCTTAACTATAAAGCATAAAGACATCTATAGGGTCCGAAGCCCTGCTGAAGGGGGAGGTGCTGGTCCTGTCCTCAAAACATCTGAAGCTAGTGATGACCTGAATTCTGCAACAAAGTCCACACTCAGCTCAACTAAAGATTAGATCAGGGGCAACTGGGTGGCTCAGTTGGTTGAGCATCTGACTTTGGCTCAGGTCATGATCTCACCATTCAAGAGTTTGAGCCCCGCTTAGGGCTCTGTTCTGACAGCTCAGAGCCTGGAGCCCGCTCCAGATTCTGTGTCTCCCTCTCTCTCTGCCTCTCCTCTGCTCGTGCTCTCTTAATCTCGCTCTCTCTAAAAAAAAAAAGTAAATAACATTAAAAATTTTTTAAGATTAGATCAACTCAGGCCCCTACATTTACTTTCTGGGAGTAAATATTATTTTCCTTTTTATTGTTCTTTTACACATACTTGCCTCATCTAATATTAAAATAATGACAGATTCAAAGAAGCAAGAAAATGTGAGCTATGGTTGAAAAAAGAAGCAATCAATAAAAATGAACGTAGAGACTGCCCAGATGGCTTTATCAGACAGAGACTTTAAAATAACTATAGTAGGGGCACCTGGGTAGCTCAGTCAGTTAAGCTTACAGCTCTTATTTCAGCATGATCTCATGCTTCATGGGTTCGAGTCCCACATTGGTCTCTGCACTGACAGCACACGTCTGCTTGGGATTCTGTCTCTCTCCCAATTTCTCTGCCCCTACCCCTGCTCACACACACTCTCTCTCTCAAAATTAAAATAAAATAACTATAATAAATATGTAAAATGATCTGGTGATTAAAAATGGGCAATGCACAAATAGATGGGCAATATCCACAGAGAGCAGGAAATTATAAAAAAGAAACAAGTAGAAAAGTTAGAAATAAAAACATAATAGAAATGAGACTCAGCAGACTAGACACAGTAAAGGAAAAGAAATCAGTGAGCTTGTAGGCAAGTCCGTTGCAATTATTAAAATTAAACTAAACAGAGATGAGGAGGTGTGGAAAGAGGTTAAAAACCAGAGAGAATCCGAGTTCTATGGAACAATAACAATAATAACCTAATGTTGTGCCTGTAACTCAGTCCCAGAGGGAGAAAAGAGAGAGTAGAACATGGGGAAAATCTGAAGAAATAATGGTTGAGAAATTTCTTGGATTAATGATACCAATCCACCGATCCAAAAATCTCAGGGGACTCCAAGCAGGATAAACACAAAGAAAATTGCTCCTGGACACATCAGAGTCATATTGTTAAAAAAAACAAAGACAAGGAACAGATTTAACGAGTGTTCACAAAGGGGGAAAAAATTACTTTCAGAGAAATAATGATGAAAATGATGGCTGAATTCTCCCAGAAACAATGAAAACCAGAAAACACCAGAACCACATCTTTCAAGTACTAAAAAGGGGGGAAACTAACAAACTAAAATTCTATATCCAGCAAAATTTTCCTTCAAAAATGAAGGCAAGGTAAAGACATTTTCAAACACTAAAACTGGGAGAATTCACTGTCAACAGACTGTCCCTGCAAGAAATGCTAACAGAACATTTTTAGGCTGAAGGGAAATTATACCGAATGGAAGAAAATATGCAGACAAAATGAAGAGCACTCAAAAAGGTAAATATATGGGTTTAGACCAACCCAGCATAAAAGCGTGGCTTTGATACCCAAGCCGTGGTCACCAATACTTTGCCCTAATGGAAATGATACAGGTAGTGGGCACCTGTCCCCTACAGTATGAGCTCTCCAGCGGTGGTCAAAAGTTGGCCACCATCTCTAGCCCCTTGTGACATTTCTGAACTCTTCCTCTACAGACACTGTTCTTGGGGTTCTTCTGTTCTTTCCTCTTTTGTAAAAATCATTTGTTCTTTTGTAAAAATCATTTTATACTGAAACACATCACTATCTGCCAGCCGTGTGGCAGGAGTGTTAGAGTCTGAGTAGATATAGGGGGGAAAAAAAAGCATGTGGTGGGGCTGGAGAGGGGGTAAGTCGAGAGGGACTGTAACTGACCAGCTTACAGCAGAGCTCGTTTATAGCAGAGAGATGGCTGAATGCCTCTTTGGTGTTTTAGTCCAAGAGACCTCCTTGTTCTGGGCAGGCACTGGAGGTAAATCAAAGCCTTTTTCTTTCTTTATTGATGTTATCCCTGCTGCTTTAGTTTAGAATTCACAGCACACAGAGCCCCAGAATGTGTCGCTTAGCCCACCCCCAGTGATATAATAGAACAATTGTCTTTCAACTTTGCAAACAGTCTTTCCTTCCCCCTTCCTTTCTCCTGCTATTCCCAGTTTTTGTCCTTTTGGGAATCTTCTTAGGTATTTTAGTGGGAAAGTTACAGCGGTCCCATCAGGTAAGTATAGTCTGTTTTTGTTTTTGTTTTTACTTTTAGTATTTGAGTTTTTGTATTTACAGGAAAGCTGAAATAATTTTACAGGGAATATTCTACCTCAAGTATTGCTTTGCCTTATTATTGATAAATTCTAATTTTTAGGCATATATTACAATAGATTTTAGTTTAAGCAGATTGTTGTTATGCATATTCTCAGTGCCTATGAGCATTAGATATGCTTTAAAATATTAATAATAAAAAACCACCAGAGAAATAAAAACTGGAGAATAAATCATGGGCCTATAAATAATATGTCTGGATTACATTAATAAATGGAGAAATAAAGCAATCATTTCAACTACCAATGTTTTAAAACTTTTTTTTTGTGACAGTTACTTACATAATTTTTTGTAACTATCCACCTCATTCCATAGATAAAAATTAGTCAGACGAGGGGAAAGAAGAAATAAGTGACTTTGATGTCAACCTGGGCCTATGCTGTTCCAAGTAAAAATTTACCTAAAATACAAATCAGTCTTAGAATTCAAGAGATCTCCTTTTGTAGATGATTTTTAAAGGTTATTATATAGTCATATGGACTCATGCCAGGTGATAGGACAGGAAGGAGAAGCTTCTTCCTGGCTTTTGTGATTCATCACCTTCCAACACTTTCAAGATCTGGAGAAAACACAAGCAGCAGCCAATGGGGTGACTTTTAAAGTCCTTTAAAAAGAGCACTTAAACTCTAATTTTTTTTTTTACAAGAGTATGTTTTATACCAAAACCTTGGTTGCAATATTCTCCCACTCCCCGTTCCCCCCCCCCCCCAGCCCCCCCGCAATACGGCATTTTAAACATCCCAGCCAAGGGACCATAAAGCACTCTTACTCTTATATAACAATTCCCCACATAGTATTATTATTTTTTTAAATTACATTCCCCTGGCACACATTACAAAGAAGTTTTCCTACAGACCAAAACCAAAAGCTTGGACAGAGCCAACGATCCTTTCAACTTGAATCACCACCCACCTGGGCCTGACTCGGGCTGGCAGTCCAAAGGGAAAATACTGCCTAAGTGCATTACAACTTCTGGATCAGTCCCCCGCTCAGGTGCACAGAAACAGATTAACTGGGAGAGGCGACAAGGCAAATTTGACTGTAGATGAATTCTGGGAGGCAGCAGGGCTCAGGGTAGCCCAACCATTTGGCAAGGAGTAAGTAGAAATGACTTTTGAGTCGCACAGTTTGAGAAAGAGCAAGGTTGTTCGTGATTCCAAACACTTGCCAGAGCTTGCTGAAGCTTTTCAGCTAGCAATGCTTTCAAGGCAAGACTTTTCCTTCTGGAGAAGCTTGAGACCTGAAACCCAGCCATCTTTGGTTATTATGAAACCTCACAATACATAAAATTTTAAAACAAAGACTCCTGTTCAAGAATTATATTAAAATTAAAAGAAGCTAGAATTGATCTGTGTTTTGCCTTTAGAGATCCCCTTCGACTCTAGGTTTTTATATACCAAAAGTAGAATCTTTTTTCAAAATAACTTTCAGGAAAAGGAAGGGGAGTTTTATTAGATAATTATTGTTCTTTCCTTTTTCCCATCGACCGGATTTTGCCAGGTGAGTAAACAGTGTCCGTTGGCTGAGTCTTTCTAGCTTTAAATATCTTTAGCACTCTTAAGCCTCCAGGATATTGCTTATTTAGGACAGGTATTAATTACTCTCTACCCAAGGGCCTAGCGATGTGGTGGGTCTCCTGACAACTTGGTGAGGAGGAGGTGGTATATGCCTTATGTGGGGTTAGTCAAGAGCCCAGAAGCCTGGAAGACTGTGCTGGTTGCTCTTGGAGATTTTCTCCATATGACTGTTAGGAGAACCATGATTGTGTTTCCAGTCGCTCCCTTTGGTGGCTGGATAGATGAAGACAAGTTACTTAATCTCTAAGGCCCATTTCCTCATCTGTAAAATGGGGCTAATGGTAATGCCTACATCATAGCACTGTTTTCAGAATTAATGATGCATGGAGAGCACGGAGTAAATGTTAAACGTATGTTGGCATTACTATCAGAGGTCTGTGTGTGTGTGTGTGTGTGTGTGTGTGACTCAAGGAACTGCATGAAGACCAACCTTTATTTGTGCCAGTAAGATTTCACTGTCAGCTTCTGTCAGATATATCATGTTCTTAAAATTTTTTCATGACTGTGAAAAGATCACAAAATAGAAGCAGTGAGCTGATACCTGAGGCAAAGGGAGAATAGGGGTCCCTGGAATTGTTGCCCCCAACATCCCTTCTGGTTCCCATCACCATTGAAAGCTACCTTTTGGGACCAAGAGAAAGCACTCTTGGGAGCCTCTATGAAGCAGGCTTTGCACGTGCATGTGGTTTTATTCCTCAACAAATACACTAAGCTCTGCTTTGGGGATACATGTCATAGATCCACAAAAAGAAATCAGTAGAAACATTATGGCCCCAAAAACCTCCGTAGAGACTTCATTAATGCTTGGTTACTTATGCTGCTTATATTTATGAAGAGACCCTTAGATTACAAAAAAAAAGTGACCCAAATAGGCACAACATAAACATGCTTTTAATGTCACTATAGTGTCCAGATGGCTACAGTTTAGTTTCAAATAAATTCGTGAAAAATGAAATTCCAAAATGCAGTTTCTGTCCCCATGGCATGGTTTTATTAATTTTGTATCAATTATTCCAAGTACATTTTCAATGTAGAGGCTCGTATATCTAGTGATAAAAATCACTAGATATTAGGAAATGAGCTACATTGAAAGCTACTCAGATTCTTGGTCATTTTAACTTTTTCTTTCATATTTTATTTTTTCTAAAAGAAAAATGTGATTCATTTTTGGCTTTCATTGCTAGAGAAACACGGAAGGACTCTTTATTTTATTCACATTTGAAAGATGTTGTAATCTCACACTCTGGATGCTGACTCGTATTCAGACATTCTGAGCCACCAGGGAACTCTGCTCACAAACACTCAAATTCACAACGTGGCTCTGACATCATAGGGAATTATTTTACTGTTCCTTTGGCTAAATAACAGGGGGAAAAGTCAGACATTCAATATGACTCTAGTAAATATTAACAACATCTCTTACCATTTATAACACATTATATTCTGGTATCACCCATGGTGCTAGAAGAAAAGATTTTTTTCCAGTTTACATAAATTCTTGATTTTCATCTTCTGAGATGCTACAGTGTATACAGAAGTCTCATAAAATCACAGGTTTCTTAATTTCACGCATAGACAGTAGCATGAAATTGAAAGGCTTTAGTCCAGCCACTGTGGTGAATATATTTCTATATAAACCCCCCAATCTAACATTAGACTAATGCTTTAATTTTGCCATAATGTAGATACTTCAGGGGAATGATAAAACCAGGAGGAGCATTTGATTTTGACAGTCTAATTAGTAAAAGATTGCTAATATCTTAAAACTGGAAGTCTTCCAATTTCTCTTAGATATATTTTACTAGGAGATATTTATAAACAAGAACACAATTCTTAATCATGCTCTACAACAGGAATACACTGCTTTAAAATATTGATGGAATAGTATAACTTTTGAAATTAAAAGACCAATGTTACCAACTATTTGTCAATTGAGGATATTAACAAGTAAAACTCTACCATTTATTGTCACAACATCATCTCATCTCAAATGTAGTATATCCAAAAACAAAACTATTGATCCCTTCCTGCCAACACAAATTTGTTTCTCTAGTGTCATTCTGCTTTGCAAATGGTATCACCAATCACCCAAAAGTGTTTGCTCAAACCAAAGGCTTAGAAGTTATTCCTGACTTTTTAAATTTCTCTCATACCCGACATCCAGTTTAGCAGCAAATTCCTTTGGCTCTACCTTTCCCAGTTATCCCCAATCCAAACCCTTCTTAGCTCCTTGATCTCCTAACACTCTGGTCTAAACAATCATTATTTCTAGCCTGATCTATAGCAGTATGTTCCCAACTGGTCCCTTACTTCCCCTCTTGCACCTGATATTTAGCCTATTTTCCACACAGCTGCCAGAGTAATCCTTTTCAAAAATGAATTAGATGATTTCACTTCCTTGCCCCAAATTCTCCTATGGCTTCCCATCACATTAGAATAAACCCAAGTTCCTTCCGTGGCTTACAGGGCTCTAAATGATCTGGCTCCTGCTTACCCTTCCAACCTAATGCCCACTTTACCCCTGGCTCACTCTGATCCACCCAAACATACAACCTTCCATCCCGAGAGCACACCCAGCACACTCTCACCCCAGGACTTGACCTGTGTGATCCATCTACTTGGATTGCACTTCGAGTATGCTCTTGACTTACAATCTGTCTTTTGGGTCTCTTCCCCCCTGACTAGATCAGAGAGGCAGTCTCTGATCATCTCCCTAAAGTAGCATCTATGTCCTTCTCCAACCTAGTGGCTCTCAAGTCTGGCTGTACATTAGACCTACCTCAGGAGCTTAAAAATCCAGATGACCAAACTGTACTCCAGAGCAACCAAAATAGAATCCCTCCAGGTGGGACCAAGGCATTGGCATTTTTTAAAGCTCCCTTTTATTTCCAGTGTTGAGCCAAGGTCGAATCCCACTGCTTAAACTCCTGACCTGGCTTCATTTTTCTTCTTTGTTACTGTCAACATAACATTATGTATTTGTTTGCTTTCTGAAATGTACTCTTGTGTGAAGAGACTTCCTGTGTTTTGTTTGTTGCTAATACCTTAAGACTTACAACAGTTTCTTGCAAATTATAGGAACTCTTAATTTCATAAAGTTTCTCAAAAATTTCATAAAAGGGCATTCCTTGCCACCAAAACAAAAAGAAGGTAATCTCAGAAAGAAAAAGATAGTCCTTTCCAAGAAAGAAAGTTTGAATTTATCCTAATTTTTTTAACTTTGAATGCAAAAACAGTATGATATTACATTTTGCATCATGTGATTATTTTCCTGTCAATCTTTCTAATATGTAAGTCTGTATTCAACATTACAAGAGACGTAGAACTGAAATATTCAGCTTGTTCGGTTACTTTTTGGGTTTGTTTTTTTTTTAAGTTCATTTCTTTATTTTGAGAGAAAGAGAGAGTGCATGCATGAGCAGGAGAGGGGCAGAGAGAAAGGGAGAGAGAATCCCAAGGGGCTCTGCACTGTCAGCACAGAGCCTGATTTGGAGCTCAAGCCTGCAAACCGTGAGATCATGATGTGAGCTGAAACCAAGAAGTCAGACACTTAACTGACCGAGCCACCCAGGCATGCCCGGTTTACTTCATTTTTATTGCTGTATCAAAAATGGAAGCAGCACTCACCACTAGTTTACTAAGCTTGAGACAGTCTCCCAAGAAATAAAGAGAAGCTCAGAAGACAGATCCCACTCTTCACTCTGTCCAAAGTTTAGGGCTTAGAGCCAGGATGAGTGATGACTGGGTGTTGGGGAGCTCTGTCATATCTTTCAAGCCTTGAGTAGTCAAACAGCTGGGATTATTCTTTCACTTGGTCCTGGGGAAAGGGGGAAGGTATAAATTTGGAGGAGGGGAGGAGGCAAGAGAAATGGATGTAATCCTTCTGAGTACACAGTTCTGAGTACACAGTTATCGAGGAAGAAAAGCACATTCCTCACCATCTTAAAAGGGTGGCAACTATCACATGTGAGAAAAGCCTAGTACTGGTTTCTATTAATGTCTTCAGCAAAGAAAAAAACTTCCTCTTCCACTCCCACCAGCAGAAAGTGAAACAGGTAAAGCTGTTTGCATGGAGCTCCATCCTCTGACAGTCTGAATATCTTATGTCAAGAGAAAGCCCAGTCTGAAGACATGAACAGACATTTCTCCAAAGAGGAAACACACATGCCAAGAGATACATGATAAGATGCTTAACGTCACTCATCAGCAGGGAGAGGGAAATCAAAACCACAATGAAATATCACTTCACATCTCTGAGAATAGCTAAAATCAAGAACACAAAAAACAAGTGTTGGTAAGGACGTGGAGAAAAAAGAATCCTCATGCACTAATGGTGAGAATGCAAACTGGTGCAGCCACTGTGGAAAAGAGTATGGAGGTTTCTCAAAAAATTAAAAATAGAACTACCACATGGTCCAGGAATCACACTATTGGGTATTTACCCAGAGTATGAAAACACTAATCCAAAAAGATATATACACCCTTATTTTTATTGCAGCATTATTTACAATAGCCAAACTATAGAAGCAGCCCAAGTCCATCAATAGATGAAAAGATAAAGAAGATGTGTCATGCACACACACACACAGAAATATTACTCAGCCACTAGAAAGAATGAAACCTTGCCACTTGCAAAAAAGTGGATGGAACTAAAGAGTATTATACTAAGTGAAATAAGTCAGAAAAAGACAAATACCATATGATTTCATTCATATGTCGAATTTAAGAAGCAAAACAAATGAACAGAGGAAAAAGGAGAAAGACAAAACAAAAAATAGACTCTTTTTTTTAAATACATTTTTTATTAAGTAAACTTTATGCACAATATGGGGCTTGAGCTCACAATCCCAAGATAAAGAGTCACGTGTTCTATAGACTGAGCCACCCAGGTGTGCCCACCCAAAAAAGAGACTCTTAAACTATAGAGGACAAACTGGTGGTTACCAGAAAGTAGGTGGATGGATAGATGGGTGAAATAGGTGAAGGGGATTAAGAGTAATACTTAATCATGATGAGCACTGAGTAATGTATAGAATTGTGGAATCATTGTATTTTGTACCTAAAATTAATATAACACTGGATGTTAACTATACTGGATTTAAAATAAAATAAAATAGGAAGCCTAGTGCCATTGAAAAGAAGAAAGGGTGCACTCTGCTCCTGATTAAATTGCGTACATCCCAATTGGAGGAGCAGGGCATTTTTTGGTCCTTGGATAATCTGTCTTCCATCTAGGCTGTATCCTGGGGAAATGAATTTTTAAGCAATTTAGCTCTTCTCAGGATCTAAGACAGTCACAAAAGACAAGCTAATTTACCTCACCAAAAGAAAAGCCAGTTTAGAAGGTTCTTTCAACCATATTCTATAGGGTTTGTTAGTTTGTTTTTTAATAGCAGTACACAGACTACACTCCACTTATAAATTTCAAACTACATAGAATTAAAATGTAGAAATTTGCCAATTCTACATTATCCATTCATTCTTTAAGGGCAACCACTATCTGTAGTTCAGAGTGAATCCTGGACATTTTCTATGTATATTATACAGACACACAGACACACACACACAGACACACACACACTTACTTCCTTCATTCTGTGATGCCAACAATTGTAAAACCCAGGACTAAACTGGAACCATTCCTTGAGGCTACTGTCCTCCCACTGACCCTTTGCCCCAAGGGTAGGCACAGACAATCGTTTAATTCTCTGTAGTAAGAGTGATTTTAGGTCTTTTATCTCTGCAGTAAGGGTTTCTCTAGGGTCTTCTATGCTTTTCTTAAGCCCAGCTAGTAGTCTTATGACTGTTTTTCCAAATTCTTCTTCCGACATATTGCTTATATCTGTTTTGAGCAAGTCCCCAGCTGGGATTTCTTCTTGACCTTTCTTTTGGGAAGAATTCAACAAAAACAGGTCAACATCATGACATGTCATAGTGAAACTTGCAAAATACAAAGAGAAAGAGAGAATTCTTAGAGCAGCTAGGGGCAAAAGGTCCTTAATCTACAGTAAGACTGAAAGACCCAGCATAACACCCTCAAGGTCCATCCATGTTGCTACACATGGCCAGATTTCATTGTTTCTCATTGCCATGTAGNAAGAAGAAAAAAAGAAAAAAAAAGACTGAGAGACCCAGAAGGCAACTGTTTACAGAGCAGTACTGATGTTCCAAGGGTAAAAACTAGGCTGAATAATGTACATTATTGCTCTTGGGTTTACATAGCCCAGGTTCATATCCTAGCTTTTCTATTCACTAATGGTACAACTCTGGGCAAATTACCTAAGTGGTTCAATTTCCCATTGGTAAAAGGGGGATCATAACAGTAACTACCTTTAGTGTTATTCACAGGATTGTATTAAATACATGTGAAGAGCTTTGAGCTATGTGGAACAAAAGTGAGTGCTGAGCATGGATTAAGTTTTAGCATCTCTTCCTAAAACCCATGGCTTATACCATAAGGCAGGAATCAGCAAACTTTTTCAGTAAAAGGCTACATAGTAAAAGTTTTTGGCTCTGGGAGTCATATGGTCTCTGTCACAATTATTCAGCTCTGCCATGAGGGAAAGGAGTCATAGGCACTATGCAAATGAATGGGCATGGCAGGGTCAACAGAATGTGATCTGTGCACACCAAAATTGAAATTTCATACAATCTTCACGTGCCATGAAATATAATTTTTAAAAATGTACTTGTCAGCCATTTTTATGTAAAAAACCATTCTTAGCTCCTGGGCTGTACAAAAATAGGTGGTGGGCTGGATTTGGCCGATGGGCTGCAATTTGCTAACAATCTGCCTCCCCCTTATCCCCCCACCCACAGGGTTTCTTTATTGGCTGCTTCACACCTTGACTCTGCCATGCCAATGACTATGCATATCAAAGCTCCCTGGAGTCTTCTCTTTTTACGTCCCTAGCTTCCTGTCTTTGCCCAGTTTTCTTCCACAGGAGAAAACCAAAATTCAGTAACACAAGTACGCATAGACGCTTTGTCTCAGTCTCCAACCTCTGAATTTGGAGCACTGGCCTCACTGTTGTCAATCAGAGGGACCAGGGAAATAGTCACATATGTTGCAGAAGGAACCCTGCCTTCTGTTAGGGAAATATTTACACCTGTAGCTATACTATACCTATATGATGTTAGTTGTTGCATTATAGTTAATTGTTTGACTTTACCAATTTGTTTTTCTTTTGCTAATGAATATTTATAGTATATTGTTTCCAAGCTCCAGGTTTTCACTATTACCAAAAAAATGCTGCATTTCTCATATAATCCTCAAATTCTGTGAGATGGGAACTTTTTTTTAACAGATGAAGAATAGAGAGAGGCGCAGGGAAATGAAGTAACTTGCTAAGCTCATGCATGTAGGAAGTAGAAAAGGCAGAATTCTAATCCAGCGCCTATATTCTTTACTACCTTCTATTGTCTTTCTGCTAAAAAAGAGGAAATGTGTTAACCTTTATTTAACGGATTAAGTAAGATGTTGGAGGGGTGCTACAGAGTGTGCGTACCAGGAGCTTCAGTAGTGTTGGTCACATGCTGTTTCCCCAGCTTAGGTCATGGATTCACAGGTGTTTATTTTTGTGCTTCTTAATTTACATTGGTGTTACATATGCTCTTTCATATGTATCATCTGTTGCACAATTAAAACTATTAAAACTTCTGGTCCCAGGGCATCTGGGGTAGCTCAGGCAGTTGAGCATCCAACTCTTGATTTCGGCTCGAGCCATGATCCCAGAGATGTAGGATCAGCCCTGCAGGGAGCTGAGTGTGGTGCCTGCTTGGGATTCTCTCTTTCTCTTTCTCCCTCTGCCCTTTCCTGGCTTATGTGCGCAAGTGGACATATGTATGCTTACTCTCTCTCTAAAACAAAAACAAAAAAATTTTTAAATCCTGGTACCAGTATAAAGATGTATGGGTAAAATCTAAAGACAAGTTCTTGAGGTTGCTTCAAGGTTTTTTATCTATTCCAACATGGCTGGGGAGAGGAGAGATTGGAATGGTGATTTAGGGACCCATGGAGAGCAAATCTTGTTTGGTCACATGGTGGCCTCCAGGAGAATTGTTTATCTGGTACTTTTTCCTAGGAACTTCCCTTTTCCCAAAATACATGGTTATGGTGAGTGGCCCTATGACCCCACTTTCGGGACGCGGCTGGTTGGGCCAAGAGTGGTTACTTGAGCCAAGACGTTGTTTCTGTGGTCATTCATTTCCTGGCCTCAGCCAACTAGTCTGTAAGTAGGCACATGACTCAGGCTAAGTGAATTAGTGTCCTTTCCCAGAATCTTAGAACTGGAATTGGGAATCTATTGAGATTTAAACTTAGACCTGCTAGTAGACTTTTCAAGAAAAATTCATTTGCATTAAAAGAAGGAAGTCAAAGCAAACAGAAAAACAGATAAACCACAGGAATTTTGATGGCATTCAAGGCTTGGTCCCAGATGTTTCGGAGGCCAAAGCTACACCCCAGACCCTATAAGCTAAGTTGTTTTGTAAGAGTCCCCAGTATACATTTAACAAGTTCTTTTTTAAATACTTTTTTTTTTTTTTTTTTACAAATAGTTNGTTTCTCCTAATCCTCCTATATGTGCAAACATATGGTAGCTGTCCTTCTCTGCCTGACTTATTTCGCTCAGCATAACAGCCTCAAGGTCCATCCATGTTGCTACACATGGACAGATTTCATTTTTTCTCATTGCCATGTAGTATTCCATCATATAGATAAACCACATCTTCTAGATCCATTCGTCCATTGATGGACACTTAGGTTCTTTCCATGGTTTGGCTATTGTTGAGAGTGCTGCTATGAGCACTGGGGTACATGTGCTCCTATGCATCAGCACTCCTGTATCCTTTGGGAGTGCAGAGGGGCTGCACCAGTTTACATACCATCTCACGCCAGTCAGAGTGGCTAAAATAAGCAAATCAGAGGACTCTAGATGCTGGCGAGGATGTGGAGAAATGGGCACCCTCCTACACTGTTGGTGGGAATTTTAAATACTTTTTTAAAGAAAGTTTCTTTCACTTTTACCTGACAAAGTTCTAATTCCTTTGTCAATGAATCAACAGGTAGTGCTGTTGAAGTTACAAAACAGCTATCAAGTAATGAGGACTGTTTCTCTGATGACCACTAAAAATTTAATAGGTTATAGACTCAGGACAAGTATTTCTACTCAATAGTCAAAAGAAAGTACAGTTAGCAAACCAAGAAGTATGATCTATTTAGTTATGACATAAAAACAAACAAAGGTCAAGTCACCAGAGTTGCAGATCTTTTGCTAAAAAGAAAAGAAATATATTGAGAAGCAAAGTAGGAATAATGGATCCCAATTAATAAGAATAAACCATTTAAACTCTCCTTTGTATAACTTCTCATTTTATGTAAAATAAAAGAAGTAGACCAGAGAACACTCTAGCTCTTCACTAGTTCTAAAGTTTTTTAGCTCTGTTAAAAACATCAGTGGTAATTCATAAATTTTTGAAAGTCCTGAAAATATCATTTCCATATTGAACATAACTGTCAAAAATGGACGTCTAAGCTGACTTATTTCCAATGGTAAAATCAGACCAAGTGCTTCAAAATATTCTTTACAGGTTAGTTAAGAAATTTGTGTTAATGACAAATTGTTACTAGCTCTCAGATGTGATTTGTGAAGTATAAGTTATAGTTTCTGCTTTTTAGGTACTAAACATACATTGAAATATTGCATAAAGATCCAAGAAAGAAAGCAAAAGCAAATTCCTATCATTTCATTTCTGTATGGCTTTTAATTTAAAATTGCTACTCAGCTCAAGATCCAATTCATATATATTTTCATTTCGGTCTATTTTTCATTTCACACCAGTGGTTCACTTTATCATGAATATTTTTTTCTGGGACTCAGTACAATATGTATATGTATGTAATTAGAATAAAGATTACCAAACATTTTGACGAGTGTGGAAAATAGTAGTTAATGTTTTCCATCTGCTATATGGTATGTCACCAAATGAACCATTGATCCCACAGAATAAGGAAACACCTATACAAGTACATGACAGAAATACAAATGTCTAATGAATTAATTTTGATCATTTACTTATACATTTCTGTAAATGTTACCATATGTTGTTTAAATTACCCGTTATGAAAATTAGTGCCTGAATTTTGTCACTTCCAGAGCTTCAGTCTGGAAAATATTTTAAAACTGTAATTATTTTAATATATTTCTGTAAAGTGTATTGTCATTTATTTCTAAATATCTCATTTCTAAAATTAAAGATAAGAGTTCCGAAATCTCTTCTTTATAACAGCTTTAGTGGTGTTTCTGCAAAACTTTTTGTTTGGTAGACTTAAGTTCGCTCAAGAGTCAAAACCAAGAATTGTATCTAATGACCTCAAAATCAGACTACAAACGGCAGAAAGGAATGCAGAATGCTTCACACCCCCAGTCTGCAGGCCTGAAAAGCACCGCAGAGGACCCATGTTCTAGAAGTTTGCCAGCATGGCTCCATGTGGGGGACCCGTCTGTCCTTACCCTACCCCATCCTTCTCAGGGACTGTGCTGGAGGAAGACGGCTCAGTCAGTACAACACAGGAAAGTCTACATGAGTCTTTCTAGATGAATCCCTTTCACTGAACTGGCACAAAAAGAGAGATCAGAAAGGCATAACCAAAACAACTGCTCTCTCTATTCTAAAATACCAGCATAGTTATTTTGCGGTGTACTGGACATTTATTGAGTTAGTACGAGGTGCTAGCACTATTTTACACTCCTTAGAAGCAAGGACTGTGGTTAGTCCCCATGTAACTTGCCCAAAGTTACACACTCAAGATGTTGCCCAGCTGGGAGGTGAACACAGGTGCCTGACTACAGAGCCCATGCCACTAACTGGTGCACAATGCTACCCCAGGAAAACTGAATGTAAGGCTGGATGTCTTGCTACAAATGACACAAACATAACTTCCTGTCTTCTTGTCCTATGTTATATTATTAGGGATTGAACTAAGCATATTTTCTAACCTGGTATTTTTCTAGTCTTATGTTACTGCTTACAGACTCTGGTTTATCACAATCAGTATTGCATATGCAAATTCCACGTGGTAAAAAAAATTTTTTTAAATAGGAATTAAATCACAAAGCTCTCCCATTTGCAGTGCTGGCAAAGTGACTATCAAAGAATCTATTCTGCTCTGAAAACTACTAAGTCAAAAACAACCAGGGAGTCATAAGCTCCTAAAAACAAGCAAAACCACGAACATATGTGCACATGCACATTTTCCTTGTGAAGAGGATTTTATCAGTTATTCACGTCCCAAAACATGAAGAACCACTCTGCACTGAAATCTCTTAAAGTGTAAAATTGTGGCTTCTCACATAACTTTGTTACATAGGAAGAAGGTTATTCCACAAAAGAAAACCTTGCCTGCTTGACATATCTCCCATGATAAAGAAATAAACTGGTATTGCAATTTATTCAAAGGCAAAGTTAGAGGAAATCTGAAAATTTTTGCAGTAAGCTTTACAATGAACTACATTAAAATGCAACTGTGTTAAAAGAAGCAACACTGGGGCACCTGGGTGGCTCAATCAGTGAAGCATCCAACTTTGGCTCAGGTCATGATCTTGCAGTTCATGAGTTTGAGTTCCATGTCGGGCTCTGTACCCTTTCTCTCTGCCCTTCCCTGCTTGTTCTCTCTCTCTCTCTCTCTCTCTCTCTCTCTCTCTCTGTCTCCCCCTCAAAAATAAATAATAAAACATTAAAAATTTTTTGAAAAGAAGCAACGCTAAGTTGATATAATGTTAATTGTTTCATCAATAATATGTGGGCTAGAGTCTCTGAGAAATCTTTCCTTCCCTTATTCCTGAAGGGAAAAGAACAAATGACTCCCTTTGGTTTACAATCAATACCTCCTTACAAGAGTCACAGCACTTAGTTAACATCTTAGAGATTATTCTTCTTTAGCATCTACATTTGAGTTCAAATGCACTGTTACAACAGTAATTAAAAATGTCAACTGTACATTGATAATATGATGCAATCACTCAAAATCTTAGATAAAAAGCACGTAATGTGTATTTATTGCTGAAAAATAGCATTATTTTGGAAATTCAACTACGAATGTCCTGACTCCTCAATACCATGTTGCAGAATGGAGCAGGGAATGTGAGAAAGAAGTGAAACTGATGTAAGATGTGATCGATCAGAGAAAAAGTAAAGCTCACCCACATCACATATTTCCCCTTGGTATAAAAACACATCACCGCAAAGAAAAATATTAATCTTACTCAATCCGAATAACTCTTCTCTTCTATGCAGCAAATGAGTACACATCACCTATAGTATAATAAGGAAATTAGTTTTGAACCATATAAAAGTGCTTTCATTGATTTTTGTGTTACAGAGAGTTAGGAATTTAACCTGTTGTAACAGTTAACACATATAAGAATTTCATCCTTCAAGATGCAGGAAACAAAACAGAATTCACATTCTTGTTATATATTATCACTACACAATTGAAGTGTTTGAATCTGTCAGTATGCTCCAGTAAGTTGAAAGATGTCCCTGTGGTAGCCAGTAATTGTTGAGCTTGCTTTTGTAAGTGTGCTTTAGTCTTAATAATGATTGGAAAACAAAAACAATGTTTATGTCAGCCTACACAAGGAAAGTTTTTTTCCAAGCTGGACTACAGTATTTGGTTCTGAATATATGTTTAGTATTTGTTGAACATCAGCATAAAAAGAGAATTATACATAGAAATACTTAAGATGTATCTCTGAAACACCATTGATGACCTTGTTTTGGACACTTACTCCACATGTCCAGAAACATTTTAAGGGTATTAAAATGACATTGATGAACAATTCAAGACTTCTTTTTCTTTACTATGCTATTAGTCCAACAACACAAAGTTCACAATTTAAAGCTTCAGGTAGAAAGCTAAATGCCTAGCAAATCAAATAAGCCACTATCAGAGTGATCATGTACAGTAGAAGCATCAGTTTTAATCCAAAACCAAAAGCAAAGACAGTGAGGGGAGAAAGAAGAAATCTAATATACAAACAAAAGTGGTGGATAGGAAGAACATGCAGAACATCAATATGAACCCAGAGCC
This sequence comes from Crocuta crocuta, assembly GCF_008692635.1. Taxonomy (NCBI): domain Eukaryota; kingdom Metazoa; phylum Chordata; class Mammalia; order Carnivora; family Hyaenidae; genus Crocuta; species Crocuta crocuta. The sequence continues at coordinate 8,048,998 of NW_027531318.1, forward strand.
AATTAAATCTTGGGCCCAGAGTCAACTGATGCTCATGATAAAGTAGCCAAAGAATTACCTTTATCCTTACTGTAGAAACAGACGTTTGAATTCCTCCTGACCAAGGAAACACAATCACACATCTTCTTTTAAGAATTTAAGCCCAGTGGGTACACACAGTCTTTAAATACAGCTCCTATTATCAACAGAAATCACAGCAGAAATATACCTGCTCTTTTCATAATCTCCAAATTAGATTTCTTCATTGACAAATGCTTTGAAATTTTATACTCCATTTTCTGTGATGGTGATTTTGCATTCTTAATCACCTCTTCAGAAACTCTTCCTCTTAATAAGGCATCCTACTAAAAGTGTGTAAACATATACACATGAACACACATCTTATTCTTTCATGGCTTTTCCCTTAGCCTTTGATCCTACAATTTCTTAACCACTTCCTTGGAGCTTTCTTTTATTACATCATCCAGAATAAGATACCTAATATTCTTTCCTTTGTAGCTTTCAGCAAATTTAATGGCACTGTGTGTGAATTTGGTTGACAAAAAGGGAATAGGGTATTATAAAAAAAATTTTTTTTGTTTCTAGATTATTAATCAAGTCATTTATTTTTAATTGTCAAATTATTATTATTAGCTAAAACAAAGGTATGTTTTTTCCCAAAGTAATTGGCAAATTAACTTAAATCTTCCCAAATATTTAATGGCAATACAGTGAAGAGATAAAATCAAGATTACAAAGCAGGGGAGGGGCAAAGGGAGAGGGAGAGAATCTCCTGCTCAGCATGGAGCCCAACATGGGACTCAATCCCACCACTGTAAGATCATCACCTAAGCCAAAATCAAGAGTCAAATCCATAACTGACTGAACCACCCAGGCACCCTTACAAACACTTTTCCACTTCCCTCTTACCCCAAATCCCTAGAAATAACAGAGGGAAAATATCAAAGTCTATAACAGTGCTGGAAAACGAGAGAACAAAAACTGCTGAGGCTTCCTAAGAAATGGAAGGAGAGGACTGGCTGAGGAATAAGCCACGGCAAAAACACATGTAGGAAAGAAATGCTGTGAAACTGGATGCTCTGTAAGTTTCTAAACTCAGAGAAGATGGATGCAAGATGGATGCTAGATGCAGGGACCCTCTTCCTCCTACCACAAAGACCTTCTCCCCATTGTCAAGGAGCAAGCAGCTAAGGCATCTGTTCCAGGTTGGAGAAGTGAGCATGAACAGGTAAACTGGGGGATGGAGAGAGGAGGGTGCAAGGAAGTGCCCTTTGTGAATGGTGTCCCTCAAGCAGAACAAAGCTTTCCCCTCTAAGGTTACTAGAATGCCTAGCATTCCTCATCCAGTAACATATCCTGATCCTTCTCCACATCATTAGAGACAGACCTTGACAAATACAGTATGCAAACCAAAAATTACCAAATATATGAGGAAAATCAGTATCATAAAAGAGATGTACCAAACTTCATTAATGGAACTAATACTGGAGGGGGAAAATGCTTAACAGAGCAAACAAATTGAGGCTTTAATAAAAATGAAATTATTATCCTTAGAAGAACATCATAACTATGAAAAGAGAACAGGTATTTTAAAATGCAATCATAGACCTTAAAAATTAAAAAAATATTAAAATAAAACTCAATATGTCAGCTGAATGATAGAATGGACACAACTAAAGAGCACTTTAGTGAGCTGGAAGATCAAACTGACTACTTGGCCCTAAACACAGTACAACAGAATGAATGGGTAGAAAATATGAAATAAAAGTTAAGGCTTGAAAGAAAGTCCCAGAAAGTCTTGCATCCATCAAATGGGAATTCCAAGGAAAGAAAGAGAAAGAGGACTGCAAATAAATCATAAAAGTAATGACAGGAGAACATCAAAAGAGCTCATTCTCCATATATATATATGTATATACATATATATATATTTATCTGAATGACATATCTACATGGTAGGGCAAACACCTAATTACCAGATATCTGCTCTCCTTAGAGTGCTGTGAATCACCTCCTCCCCTCTGAAGCCCCAGGCCCCTATCCAGTTCCTTAGCTCAGGATGGTCTATAAGCAGCAACTGCCCAGCTTGCCCATGAGCATCATATTTTCATGGTGCTCCTCAAACATATGTAATTAAATTTGTTTTTTCCTGTTGGTCTGTCATATGGCAATTTAATTATTAGGCCAGCCAAATAATTTTGAAGGGTAGAAAGAAATTTTTTCCTCCCCAATAATATATTCTTATGAAGTATTAAAGGAAAAGAATAATATCTTAAAAGCCTTCAAAGAAGAAAAATAATTATCTGCAAAGGAGCAGAATCTGATTTGTATTAGATTTTATTATAGCAATAGTGTATGCAAGAAGTCAAAACAAATTTCCGAAGTAGCAAAAGGAAAACAACTTTGAATCTGATTTAAATTTGAATCTAAACAACTAAACTACCCACCAATAACAGGATGATTAGATGAGACACAGTATATTCATGTTACATGCTATTGTTCAGCATCTCTAAGACATTTTGTTAGTGAAAAAGCAAGTTACAGAAATATATATATATATATATGTCATTCGAAATATATATATATATGTCATTCGTGGCTCAACTGGAGAAACAGAATCAGTAAGAAATATATAATAAGAGATTTATAAGGACTTGGCTTATCCAATTATCAGGGCTGGCTAGGCAAGCCGGAAAATCATAGGCAGGCTATCAGGAAGGGACCTGTCTGCAACTGTCAGGCACAAACTGAAACCGCTGCCTCTAGACAGAATTTCTTCTTCAGGGAAGATGCAGGTCTTCTGTTCTCCAGATCTTCCAAATAACTGAATCAGGTCCACCCAGTTTAATAATCTTCCTTCTTTAAAATCAACTGGTTATGGACTTAATCACATCTACAAAACACCCTCAAAGCAACATCTATGTAAGTGTTTGATGGAATAACTGGGAACTATATAGCCTAGCCAAGTTAATACATAAAACTGTTAATACATATACATATAATCACATGCATATGAATATGTATATACGTTTGTATTATTATATAGATGCACTGTCACACTGTGTGTGTGTGTGTGTGTGTGTGTGTGTAGACAGACAGAGAGTTTAGGAAGGATGCATACCAAACCGATAACAATGGAACAGTGAAAATTGGCAAGTTGAAAAGGGGAATGGTGTAGGAAGAAGAGGAGATTCACTTTTTACTTTGTATAGTTCTGGTGGGGGATATCGATAATGAGAGAGACACACATGTGTAGGGGCAGGAGGCATATTAGAAATTCCTGTACCTTCTGTTTAATTTTTCCGTGTCCCCAAAATTACCCTAAAAAATAAATTATTTCTAAGACTTTATTTTTAAGCAATCTCTACACCCAGCATTGAGTTCAAACTTAAAATCAAGAGTTGGATGCTCCACCAACTAAGCCAGCCAGATGCCCCTCTACTCTTTTTGTTTTAACAACAGATTACCTACAACAAAACAAAACAAACAAAACAAAACAAAACAGTAATCAGCTTGGTAGCAGGGCTTTCATCAGCAAAAATAAATGTCAAAAGGTAGTGGGAAAATATCTTTTATGTACCTAAAGAACTCATAACCTAGAATTCTATACATAATAAAGTATCATTCAAGAAGAAAGATAATTCAATAAATGTTCAAATATGAAAAAATAAGAGTTTACTCTTCACAGACATTTGTGAAGAAACTACTGAAGAATATGCATCAGCCATAAAACTGATTCAAAGAAGGAAGGGATGAAATTCAATGGTGAGCAAATTCATTTAAAAACACAGCTAAACTAAATGAAGTACTGAGTGTGAAAAAATAACCATAATAATTTTCATGGATATATTTAGAAAAATCAGAATTTAAAAATTCTGACTTTTAACAATTCCTCATTTAACAATATGAGGAAAGCGATGGCAAGGTGTTTCAACTTGAAATAAAAAGTATTTGCGGCACCTGGTTGATTCAGTCCATTAAGCATCCGACCCTTGGTTTGGCTCAGGTAATGATCTTGCAATTTGTGAAATCAATCCCCACGTCGGGTTCTGTGCTGACAGAGAGGAGCCTGCTTGGAATTTTCTCTTTGCCTCCCTCTCTGCCCCTCCCCACTCATCTCACCCTCACTGGTGTGTGTGTGTGTGTGTGTGTGTGTGTGTGTGTGTGCGCGCGCGCGCGCACACACACTCTCTCAAAATAAATAATTTTTTTAAAAATTATAAATATTTTTGTTGCTTTTGGAAGAGTACAAAGTTAATAATTAACCTCAAAACTTGGAGAAATGTAAAGTTAAGATACATGTTAAAAATTTAAGAATATCTTTTAAAGGAAACTATGAGAATTAAGAAAAACAAAAGGAGCAAAGAATAAAAGTAGAAAAAGCAAGTGGGGATAAAAGCCTGGTAAATTGATGACAAAAAATAGGATAAGTTCTGAGGAAATTAATAAATTTTTGTAAATTTATCTTTAGAACACTACCCATCAAAACCTATAGAATCATTAATCAAGTAATTAAGTGAAAACTCTTAGTTTTAAATGCATTTATTATAAAACAAAAAACAATCAACTTAAGTCAGAAAAAGAATTTAAAAAGTTGGAAGAAGGACATAAAGGCAAAGGAGAAATTAAATAAACAATGATCAAAGAATTTTAAAATAGAGTCAACACCGCAAAATCAAAACCTGCTTCTCTTAAAAGAGTGGTAAATAGAAAAAGCTTTAAAAGCCTTCCTAAGGAAAAAAGAGAGTGGACACAAATTAATATTAGGAATGGAAATGGCCATAAGTACAGATAAAGAACAGATTTTTTTAATTTAAAACGAAAACACATGAAAATGTTATGACATTTTAAAAATTAATAACATAAACACATTTTTAGAAAAATTACCAAGTTGGCTGAAGAAGTAACTTAAAACCAGATTCACCCTATATTATCAAATAAATTGAACTGGTTGTTAAACATTTCAATCTCTTAAAGGCACTAGGACCCAGATAAATCACAGGAGAGATTTAGCAATCTTTCATGAAACAGTTTCTGGTTGGCTGTGAAGAGGGAGCGGGAGGACCCTAAGCTCGCCTACCCCCATGGATACAACTAGACAATACTCACAGCAGTGCAATTAACCCAGATAATGACCCAAAGACTGGCAGAACAAACTCCACAACTAAAGGTAGAGAAGAAGCCACATTGAAGAAGGTAGGAAGGGTGAAGACACGGTCTAGGAGCAAAACAGACCAAGGCCATCGTGAGTGGAGAGGGAGCTAGTGGTGCAGAGAAGGGTGAAAAACAGACTTTCACACTGGGGAGCCAACCGATGGTGAGGACAAATCCCCATAACATTTGCCTTTGGAAAAGAGAGGGGCCGAATTTCATGAGTTCTTACAATCAGGTGGGGTCTTAAAGTCTGGAATTTTAAAAATTGGCAAGCTCCAGTTTTGGGTTCGGGGAGAGACAGCACAACAAACAGCCCATGCAGATACAGCATAGAACCAGCAGTTTGAAAAATGCAGGGTGCAGACAGGTGGAAGAGTGATTTGCTCATATCAGAGTGTAGTCCAGAGAGACAAGGATCATGGAAAGACCCCTCTAAGAACAAAGGAGCAGGCAGGTGCCATTTCCTTCCCTTGCCCCCAGCATAAACAACAGCCATCTGTGGAAAACAGTGCTATGTGTATACTCACTACCTATTTTGTTTGCACCAAGTCCCCAACCCCTCAGTTACTCAGATCTTCCCTTCCAAGTTGTGCAAGGCCCCTACCCTAGAAGACCAGCCCAAGCCCTGTCCATCCCATCTCTGGACTCACATGTTTTGTGGGGTCTCAGTTCCTGCAGCACCAGAGGCAGGTCTCATTTTGCAAGGAGACAACTGCGTACCTTGTTAAAATGCATCCCACCCCTGATGGGGACCAAACGCAGCGCAAAATAGGCAAAGACAGACTTTGAAGACAACTGGACTGAAGGAAAAGGAGGCCAAGACTCAACAGCAGAGCACACATGCAACACACATAAGAGACATTCCCTGAAGCCCCAGGCCCTAGGGAAGAGGGGACACTGCAGTGCAGGGCACTACAGTACCTCTTCTTCATAAGGCTGTTATTGTTAAGAGTAAAAGAAGTAGCTGATTTTCCTAACACAGACGAATAGACACAATCAGGAGAAAAAATGAGGAGACAGAAATATCTCCCAAATTAAAGGACAGGACAAAACCACAGTAAGATACCTAAGCAAAATGGGTATAAATAGTATGTCTGATAGAGAATTTAATGATCATAAAGATACTCACCGGACTTGAGAAAAGAGCATAGGACATCAAACAGACCCCTTAACACAGAGATAAACAACCAATCAGAACTCAAGAACACAGAAAATGAAAATAAAAATACACTTGATAGAATAAATAGCAGGCTAGATGAAGCAGAGGAATTAATGACCTAGAAGGAAGAATAATGGAAAGTGAGCAAAGGAGAGGAAAGGAAATTATGCAAATTGAGAACAGTCTTAGGGAGCTCAGTGATTCCATTAAGCATAATAATACTTGCATTACGGGGCTCTCAGGAGAAAAGGCAGCAGAATTTTATTTGAAGAAGTAATAGGTGAAAACTTCCCTAATCTGGGGAAAGAAATGGATAACCAGATTCAGAAGGCATAGACATTCCCCCACCTAAAAAATTCAGCCCAAGGAGGTCTACACCAATAAAATGACAAAAAGCTGGGTTACCTGGGTGGCTCAGTCAGTTAAACATCTAACTTCAGCTCAGATCATGATCTCAAGGTTTGTAGGTTCAAGCCCTATGTTGGGCTCTGTGTTGACAGCTCAGAGCCTGGAACCTGCTTCAGATTCTATGTCTCCCTCTCTCTCTGCCCGTTCCCCACTTATCCTCTGTCTCTGTCTCTGTCTCTCTCTCAAAAATAAATAAAACACTAAAAATTTTTAATAAAATTTTTTTAAAAAGAATGATATCTTGCCACATGCAACAATGTCAAAATGTGGATGAAGCTAGAGTATATTATGCTAAGCAAAACAAATCAGTCAGAGAAAGACAAATATATGATTTCACTCATATGTAGAATTTAAGAAACAAAAAAGATGAACATAGGGGAAAGGTGTGGGGAAAGAGGCAAACCATAAGAGGCTCTCAACTATAGAGAACAAACTGAAGGCTTATGGAGGGAGGTGGGTGGTGGATAGGCTAAATGAGTGATAGGTATTAAGGAGAACACTTGTGATGAGGACTGGGTGTTGTATGTAAGCCATGAATCACTAAATTCTACTCCTGGGGGAAAAAAAAGAATAGGTTTAAACTTAAATGACCATCAACTTAATATAGACTGCTATATACAGAAGATGTTATATACAAATCTAATGGTAACCACGAATCAAAACCCAGTAATAGGGACGCCTGGGTGGCTCAGTCGGTTAAGCGGCCGACTTTGGCTCAGGTCATGATCTCGCAGTCTGTGGGTTCGAGCCCCGCGTCAGGCTCTGTGCTGACAGCTCAGAGCCTGGACCACTGTTTCGGATTCTGTGTCTCCCTCTCTCTCTGACCCTCCCCTGCTCACGCTGTCTCCCTCTCAGAAATAAATAAAACATTAAAAAATTAAAAAAAAAAAACCCAGTAATAGATATGCAAAGAATAAAGAGAAAGGAATCCAAATATATCACTAAAGAAAGCCAACCATGAAAGAGAGCAAGAGAAGAAAAGATCAGAGAAAATCTATAGAAACAACCACAAAATGCATAACAAAATGGCAATGGATATGTATCTGTCAATAATTACTTTGAATGTAAATAGAATAAATGCTCCAATCAATGACACAGGGTGACAGAGATCCATTTATAGGCTGCCCACAAGAGACTCATTTCAGACCAAAATACATCTGCAGGTCCTACGTGAGGGGATGGAGAAACATTTGTCATGCAAATTGAGGTCAAAAGAAATCTGGGATAGTGATACTTCTATCAGACAAAATTGACTTTAAAACAGACTGTAACAAGAGACAAAGAAAGACTGTATAATAAAGGGGACAATCCAACAGGAGGATATAACAATTGTAAGTATTTATGCACGCAAATACTTAAATTGGTTAATAAAAAACATAAAGTAAATAATCAATAGTAATACAGTCATTGTAAGGAACTTTAACACGCCACTTACATCAATGGACAGATAATCCGAACAGAAAATCAACAAGGAAACCTGTGGCTTTTAATGACACACTGGGCCAGATGGATTTAACAGACATATTCAGAACATTCCACCCTAAAACAGCAGAATACACATACTTTTCAAGTGCACGCGGAACATTCTCCAGAATAAAACACATTTTAGGCCACAAAACAAGTCCCAACAAATTAAAAAATATCAGAGTCATACCAGGCATCTTTTCTGATCACAACGCTATGAAACTAGAAATCAACCGTAAGAAAAAATCCGGAAAGAGCACAGATACATGGAGGTTAAATAACACATGACTAAATAATAAACGGGTCTACTAAGAAATCAAAGAAGAAATACAAAATTACATGGAAACAGATGAAAATCAAAACACAATGGTCTAAAATCTTTGGGATACAGCAAAAGTGTTTCTAAGAGGGAAGTTTACAGCAATATAGGCCTATATCAACAAGCAAGAAAAATCTCAAATAAACAACCTAGCCTTGCACCTAAAGGGGCTAGAAAAAGAAGAACAAAACCCAAACCCAGATAAAGGAAGGGAATAATAAAGATTACAGCAGAAATAAATATTAAAGGAGTGCCTGGCTGGCTCAGTCAGAAAAGTGTGTGACTCTTGATCTCAGGATGGTGAGTTCAAACCCCACGACACGTGTAGAAATTACTTTAAAAAAATCTTTAAAAAATTAATGATATAGAAACTAAAAACAAACAAACAAACAAACCAGTAGAACAGATCAAAGAAACCAGGAGCTAGTTTTTTAAAAAGATCAGCAAAATTAATAAACCTCTAGCCAGACTCATCGAAAAAAGTAAAATTAAATTAAAAAGAGAGTTAGGACCCAAAGAAACAAAATCACTATTGAAAGAGGAGAAATAGCAACCAACACCACAGAAATGTAAATAATTATTATAACAGGATATTATGAAAACCTATATGCAAACAAATTGGACAACCTAGAAGAAATGGATAAATTCCTAGAAACATATAAATTACCAAAACTGAAATAAGAAGGAATAGATAATTTGAACAGACCAATTACCAGCAATGAAATTGAATCAGTAATCAAAAAAATCCCAAAATACAAAAGTCCAGGACCAGACAGCTTCAGAGGGAAATTCTATCAAACATTTACAGAAGGCTAATACCTATTCCTCTCAAACTATTCCAAAAAATAGAAAAGGAAGGAAAACTTCCGAATTCATTTTTATGAGGCCAATATCACCCTGATACAAAACCAGATAAAGACACTACAGAAAAAGAGAACTACAGGCAAATATCTCTCATGAATATGGATGGAAAAATCCTCAACAAAATATTAGCTAACTAAATCCAACAATACATTTTTTAAAAAATCATACACCATGATCAAAGAGATTTTATTCCCAGGATAAAAGGGACAAGCAATGTGATATGTCAGATCAGTAAGAGAAAGGATAAAAACCATATGATCATTTTTCAATAGATGCAGAAAAACCATTTTTAAAAAAGCATAGCATCCATTCATGATAAAAACCCTCTACAAAGTAGGTCTACAGGGGACATACCTCAACATAATAAAGCCCTGATCTGAAAAATCCACAGCCCAAATCATACTCAATGGTCAAAAACTGAGAGCTTTTCCCCTAAGGTCAGGAACAAGACAAGGATGTCCACTCTCACCCCTTCTATTCAACATAGTACTGGAAGTCCTAGCCACAGCAACGAGACAACATAAAGAAATACAACGCATCCAAATCGGTAAGGAGGAAGTAAAATTCTCACTATTTACAGATGACATGATACTATCTATAGAAAACCCTAAGGACTCCCGCAAAAAACTACTTCTAGAATTGATAAATGAATTCACTAAATTTGCAGGATTCAAAATTAGTGCACAGAAATCCATTGCATTCCTATACACTGAAGCAGGAGAAATAATGAAGCAGGAGAAAGTGAAATTAAGAAACAATCCCATTTACATTTGAACCAAAAATAATAAAATATCTAAGAATAAACTTAATCAAAGAGGCGAAAGTCCTATAGTCTGAAAACTATAAAACACTGATGAGGGGCACCTGGATGGCCCAGTCGGTTAAGCATCCAACCTCGACTCAGGTCATGATCTCACGGTTCGTGAGTTCAAGCTCTACATTGGGCTGTGCTGACAGCTAGCTCAGAGCTTGGAGCCTGTTTTGGATTGTGTCTCCCTCTCTCTCTGATCCTCCCCTGCTCACACTGTCCTTCTCTCCCAGAAATAAATAAAAAACATTAAATTAATTTAAAAAAAAAACACTGATGAAAGGAATTCAAGATGATACAAAGAAATAGAAAGACATTGTATGCTCATAGATTAGAAGAAAAAAATATTGTTAAAATGTCTATACTACCCAAATTAATCTACAGATTTAATGGAATCCCTTTCAGAAAATCAACAGCATTTTTCACAGAACTAGAACAAACAATCCTAAAATTTGTAAGGATCCACAAAAGACCTTGAATAGTCAAAGCATTCTTCAAAAAGAAGACTAGACGTATCACAATTCCAGATTTCAAGTTATATTCCAAAGTGGTAGTAATTAAAACAGTATGGTCCTGGCATAAAAACAGACATGTAGATCAATGGAGTAGAATAGAAAACTCAGAAATAAATCCACAATTATCTGGTCAATTAATTTTTGACAAAAGAAGAATGAATATATAATGGGGAAAAGACAGTATCTTCAATAAATGGTGCTGGGGAAACTGGACACCTGCAAACAAAAAAGTGAAAATTGTCTATTTCATACATAAAATAAACTCAAAATGGAATAAAGACCTAAATGTGATTCCCCAAATCATAAAAATCCTTGAAGAGATCAAAGGCAGTACTTTCTCTGACATTGGCTGTCACAACATTTTTTCTAGATACATCTCCTGAGGCAAGGGAACTAAAAGTAAAAATAAACTATTGGGACTACATCAACATAAAAAAGTTTCTGCACAATGAAGGAAATAATCAACAAAACTAAAAGGCAACCTTCGGAATGAGAGAAGATATTTGCAAATGACATATCTGATAAAGGGTGAGTATCTGAAATGTATTAAGAACTGATATAACTCAATACTCAAAAAAACAAATAATCCAATTTCGAAATGAGCAGAAGACATGAACAGATATTTCTCCAAAGAAGGCATCCTGATGGCCAACAGACGCATGAAAAGATACTTAATATCACTCATCATCAGGGAAATGCAAATCACAACTACAATGAGATATCACCACACACCTGTTAGAATGGCTAAAATCCAAAATACAAGAAACAACAAGTGTTGGTGGTGATGTGGAGAAAAAGGAACCCTCTTGCATGGCTGGCGGGAATGCAAAGTGTTGCAGCCACTGTGCAAAACAGTATGGAGGTTCCTCAACAAATTAAAAATAGAACTACCATATGATCCAGTAATTGTACTTCTGGGTATGTACCCCAAAAATACAAAACACTAATTCAAAGGGATACAGGCATCCCTATGTTTATTATAGCATTATTTCCAATAGCCAAATTATGGAAGCAGCCCAGTGTCCATTAATAGATGAATGGATAAAGAAGATGCAATATATATAATGAAATATTATTCAGTTATAAAAAAATGAAATTTTGCCATTTGCAATGATATGGATGAAGCTAGAGAGTATAATGCTAAGCAAAATAAATAAGTCAGAGAAAGGCAAATACCATATGATTTCATCATATGTGGAATTTCAGAAACAAAATAAACAGGCAAAGGAAAAAAAGAGGGACAAGCCAAGAAATGGACTCTTAACTACAGGGAACAAACTAATGGTTACTAAAGGGGAAGTGGCTGGGTGGGGGATGGCAGAAATGGGTGATGGGAATCAAAGAGTACACTTATCATGACATGAAAATATAATAAAATAAAGAAAAGGAGAAAAAAATGATATGTCTATCTTACATAAACTCTTGGAGAGAAGAGAAAACGAAAGCTACGTAAAGGCTGGTATAACATTGTTATCAAAATTGGACAATAAAAGAAAATTATAAACCAATCTCACCTATAAACATGAATGCAACAATGCTATATAAACTTTAGTTAATTGAATCCACATTATATTCTGACATTTAGGGTTTTCTTTTTTTTAATTTTTTTTTATGTTTTATTTATTTTTGAGAGAGAGATAGAGACAGCATGAGCAGGGGAGGGTCAGAGAGAGAGGGAGACACAGAATCCAAAGACAGGCTCCAGGCTATGAGCTAGCTACAGAGCCCGATGCAGGGCTCAGACCCACGAACCATGAGATCATGACCTGAGCCAAAGTCGGACACTTAACTGACTGAGCCACCCAGGTGCCCCAGACATCTAGGGTTTTCAAGCATTTTTCAAGATTAAAGAATAATGATACTACTTGCCACATACATAGATGAAGGAGAGACTTCACATGGTCTTCCCAATAGATTAACATACATGATTTGATAAAAATTTAACTCATTCATGATTTAAAAAAACATTTGATAGGAAATCTTCCTTACCTTCATAAAGGTATAAAACTAAAACAAATAAAAAATCTCACTCGGGGTGCCTGGGTGGCTCAGTTGGTTAAGCTCTGACTTCAGTTCAGGTCATGATCCCACAGTTCATGGGTTCAAGCCCCATATCGGGCTCTATGCTGACACCTCAGAGCCTGGGGCCTGCTTTGGATTCTGTGTCTTCCTCTCTTTCTGCCCATTCCCCTCTGGTGCTCTATCTCTCTCTCAAAAATAAATAAATATTTTTTAAAAAGATTTTAAATCCCATTCAGTGTGAAAATAATTCTAATAATAATAGTCCTTATTGAATTTCATGTGTTTTAAATAATTTCACACGTATTAAATAATTTAATCCTAAGAATCCCATGAATGAGGTACTATCTTCTCTATTTGACAAGTGGAAAATGTGGAGATAGAGAGAGGCTAAGTAAGTTGCTCAAAATCACACAGGTAGTAAGAGGTAGAGATGGGCACATTAGCTTCAAAGTCCACACTTTTAACTAGCATGCCATAATGCCTTGAAAAATACCCAAGACTGCTGAACTTCCACTGCTTGTGTAGACCATGTACTCCTGGATTGAGTGTGGGTTCTGTCTAGTCCTATTTGAGCAGAATCTGTGTAGGCCCTAGAACCTATGTCCTAGGGACACTTTACCCTGAGGTCCCCACATACATTTCAGCTGTAGAATCATCCTCAGCAGATTTCTGAACAGAATCTGTTATTTACACCGCTAAACTTTTTACCCCTTGGGGCCCAGTGAGGACCAATACTACCTCCATGTTCTCGCTCGCAAAAAAAACGAACTCTTTTCAGCTTTTCGATTTTCTATACTCTAAGAACTACTTCACTTGAATGGGATGGAGATATTTCCTCTGTCACATTGCTTTCTGTGGTGGAGATCCATGGCAAAACCACCCACTTTTCTAGGCTACATTTCTCCTACTCTTTTTAGGAAGGTTCCCTTAGTTTTATAAATCCTATCCTGACCCTCACAGTGATTCCTTTCCTTCTCAAAAACCTGTAAGCAACCCTGAGTACTTACAGGGTTGTAAGGGTAGGACTGAGTACACTCTCTTTATTACTTCCCCTTGATTTAGGGCTCAGACATTGGGTTTTGTTTTTTCTAACATTGCCTTCTATTTTTGTTTTGGGAAGGCTCCCACAGGCAGAAATATGAAGACTGTGCTTCTCTTCTGAGATTTAACTCTACAAAGTCTTGGTTCCCTAGGGCTCAGGAGATACAAGAATCTTTATCTAAGTGACTTTATCACCTGGACATTGACTTAATAATACGTGAGGGAATCTAATCTAATTGCCCAAGTTCTTGACTTAAAAGTCAATTCAGATTTTCAAACACTTTGACTAGCTCTCCTGTTCTTCAAGGGAATATCTCCAAGAGCATCTGTAGTTACTCAGTTATCTCCTGGGCTTGTGCTCCCTCTGGGAACATCACTCTGGTTTCGTCTGTTAGATTTAAAAAAAAATTTTTTTAATGTTTATTTTTGAGAAAGAGAGAGAGACAGAGCACAAGTGGGGGAGATGCAAGGGGGGGGTGGGACAAAGAATCCAAAGCATGCTCCAGGCTCTGAGCTATCAGCACAGAGCCTGACTCAGGGCTCGAACCCACGAACCTCAAGATGATGACCTGAGCCGAAGTCAGATGCTTAACTGAACGAGCCACTCAGGCACCCCTCCTCTGTTAGATTTTTTAAGATACTAGTCACTGTCTCCAGCCCATTAGTTACTAAATTATTTCCCCCCTTTTAAAGTCCTACTCCGTAAGCTGCCCAGTCTGGTTGTTGTTGCTGTTTTATCCTTTCCGTATGTTGAGTGTAGCCTTCAAGGTCTCCTTTTTCCTCTTCTGTCGAATGGGTTCTCCCAAATTCCAACACTCCCATTAAAGAAATCTCTATTTTTCTTTTCTCAAGCATTCTCCAACTTGTCTTCTGCTGTTTCCTGAGCCATTTTTTAAGCATCGCTATACTATAGAAAAGGAGAAATTCACCTTATTATATAAAAAGGAATTTAGGAGCGCCTGGGTAGCTCAGTCGGTTGAGCATCTGACTCTTGATTTTGGCTTGGGTCATGATTAGGTTAGGGGACTGAGCCCCCCATCAGGCTCCACACTGAGCACAGAGTCTGCTTAAGATTCTCTCTCTCTCTCTCTCTCTCTCTCTCTCTCTCTCTTTCTCTGCCCACTCCCCTGCTTGTGCTTTCTGTCTCTCTAAAATAAAATTAAAAAAATTTTTTAAAGAAATTTAATGAAAGTCAATGATAAAGTAACTACTTCAAAGAGTTTTATCATCAGTATTATGAACCCCAAATCCATAAAAACCTGAGCTTTCTTGCTTCCAAGCCAATCCCAAATGTGCAAGAACTTATCAACTTTCTGTTTGTGTCACAGTTGCTAATGTCTCATTGGACCAAGTAAGTCACATAGCCAAATCCAGAGTCAATGTGGGAGGGAACCATGAAAAGTCATAAATACTAGGAGCCATGATTCATTAGAGACCATCAATATAAGAGACTACCACCCTACCATCATATGCATACATGTCTTAACAATATGTTTCTTCCACAATACCACATTCATGGTCAGTTCTTTCTGCTGACTCTTCTTCAGTTTCTTTCTTAATTATTCATCTTTAAGTTTTAGAGCTCCTTCTCAATGACCAATCAATTTATTAAATCTTTACATTTCAATTTAGAAAAGGAAAACTGAGTGATTCCATAATGCTCTGTGACAGATTATTATACAAGTTAGGAGACATAGCTGTACTGTGTTAATTCCAACAAAGAAAAAAGGAAAAGGGAAAAAGCTTAAGATAGAGCAGATCAAAAGATGCAAAAAGATACCTCATGTCTCATTGAGAATACAGGCCTCTGAGCAGACCCTACAGGATCTACAGAATACAATACAGAATGATGTCTGCCAAATTTGAATTATATAATTTCTAGAGCTATGGAAAGACAAATAGGACCACTGAAGTTATGACTAACATTTGAGTGTCCTCTGAGTACCAACTGCAGGGATGAATGAGACAGAGCTCTCTGAAGATCTCATGGTCAAGTGCAGGAAACAGATGATCATAGGTAAAATACACAGTTAAAACAGAAACACCTTATAAATGATAATGGGCAAAACATTTTTTAAATAAAAAATAATGGGCAACTTTCCTTTATTTATATCAAACTCAATTTGGCTAACCTGAGAGAATAGGTCTTAGAAAAGGAGAAGGGGGGATGGGAAGCAAAGGAGAAGGGAGGAGAAGAGAAAAAAAATGGGGCACAGAGGCTGCTTAAGAAGGACTGGGGAAGAGAAGGAAATGGAATCTACGTGGTGATAGGAGATAAAAGGTAATGCTTTGCTTCCTTCATTTTATCTAGACTGAATGTGGATAAGAAATAGACTAGATAAAATTTTAAGTTCTAAACTATGTTCTTTAATTCCTAATGCCCATCCCCTTCTCAAATGCCTTCTACAAAAGGCATTTTGTGAAGTACGGAGAATCCTGTCCTGGTACAGTAGACACTATCCTCAGATTGAAGGCCAGAGGGTCTCCCTGAATTGAAAGGAAGAACTTTTAGAGACTTCCATAATTAGAATCCATGTCACTTCTTAGGCCATGTTACAGCTGCAGCTGGAGAAGTGTAGAGCTCTGAAACCAATCTTTCAGAGCCTTTCAGGCTTTTATAAATCAAAAATAGCTGATGAGCTCATTTTTAAAATGCCACATTCCTTTTATGAAATGATACAATAACTAATAGTTGTATTTTTTACTGACATTCTAGACCTGCACAAACATTAGTAATCTAGATAACGAGATTAATAAAATAATCGAGTCAATAATCTATAATAAAGAAACTGGGTAAATCCCAAGGCACATATTTTACTATAGAACTTATTAGTACTTCACTCTGGCTGATTTAGGAGCAATTGTAGAAATCTACTGGTTGTGTTTTGAGATGAAAAACATACATTGATGTTGTGCTAAAGAAACACTTTATAAAGATGGGCAGGAAGAGACCCTGTGTTTGGATGTGTACATTATAAAGTACTTCTGAACACCTTTACCCTAACATTTCATCTTAAATGTTTAGGACATTAGCTGAGCTGTTCTCTCCATAATGTAGATATGGTTCAACAAATGGAATTCCCAAATCGGTTCCTCTATCTACAGACTTTAAATGTGATACAGAAGCCACTAGGTTTATAGTACACCAGCGATGAACTCAAGATGTAGCTATAATTAGGACTTGGAACACACAGATGATAGAAGGAATCCTCAATTCCATTTACCATAACTTTTTAAGTAGAAAACGGGTGCCATCTTGTGGTTATTTTAATAAGGTCGCTCTTAAACAAGGACTTTCTGGAGAGGTAACTTAACAAAATCTCGTATTTGTTTCTCCTTGAAAATATCTTCCTTAAACTCTTGCACTTAGTACTCTTACAATCTGGAGATTTCATTAAATGCTAGGCCTACCCACATAAAAACACAATCACACTAATGCTAGGTGACTACCAACCATGGAAAACAGGCAAGCAATTTTCATAATTCTTAAGAACTGCTCAGGGCCTGCCTTTCGGTTGTGTGCATGTTAATAGGTCGGTAATGGTTTTCATAAAAATGGTGACATGAACACAAGGTCCCTCCATCCTGGGACCTGTGGAATAGACCAAAGATAAACACTCACTTTTCAGCTTATTTACTCTATTTACAAGGAGAACGTATATGTTATGTTTGTACTTAACACAAAGAATCGTTAAATCAAGTGTAGCAGGTTCTCCTTATCGGAGAACTGTGTCACTGGAGATCCAAAGAAAGGTTNCCCAACAAAGTGTAAGTCTTGTAGAAGAGGCATGCATCTTACCGTTGAGAAGTATTTGTGTATTAAAAGTCCTGGGAGCAGCAGGCATTCGCCACAGGCGAATTTGGGGCTATTAGGCTAGGACTCAAAACACGTGCTCCCCAACGAAGCCTCCGGGATCCAGGCGCGAGCAGCCGGAGCTCAAACAGACTTCCTTAGAATTTCTCCAGGAAACCGTCGGGTGGGGTGCAGATGGGCGCTCTGTCCAGTGGCTGCTTTCAAATCGGCTGTCGGGTTTGAGAACATTGCCTTTCCTTCCCGGAAATGAGCCTTAGTCCCCCCAAGGTGGCGCCAGAGGCCGGGCTGCAGACGGAGGCCCAAGTGGAGCGGGAGCCCCCAGCGGAGGAGCCGGAGCCCGAATTGGACGGGAGGCGAGAAGCCGAGGCCCGGCCTGGGCAAGACTCCCGGAGGCCGTCGAAGGGGGAGGCAGGGGCGGGCGCAGAGCGGCTCAGGGCCTCCAAGCACAAGTCAGAGCAGCTCTTTGAGTCAGATCAAGGACAGAAACGGGAACTGAACTGGGCTTCGGGGCAGTTCCCAGAGCCCGCCGGGGCGTCCCATTCACACTCGGTGTCAGTGAAGGGGGACTCCCTGCCCGCATCACCGTCGGAAAACCAGCTGTCCGAGAGACCCCGCTGCCACACCGACTGCCTGGAGGCGCCCCTCTCCCGCGCCTTCAGAAGGCTGGGGTGGGAAGTGGGCTCGCACCCCTGGATCTTCCTGCTGGTGCCCATGGTGCTGACGGCCGCTCTGGGCACCGGCTTGATTTACCTGCCCAAGGATGAAGAAGAAAACCTCGAGGAGCAGTACACCCCAATAGGGAGCCCGGCCAAGGCCGAGCGGCGCTTTGTGCAGGAACATTTCACCGCCAACGACTCTTACCGCTTCTCTGTCTCCAGGAAGAGCACCGAGGTCAATTTCGCTTGTATTCTAGCGGTCTCCAACACCACCTCGCTGCTAGACCAAACAATCTTATCAGAAGTTAGTAAAGTGGACTACGCGATACAGGATTTGTATGCGACGGGGGAAAACGGAACCCAGATCCGCTACAGTCAGGTGTGCGCCAAGTACCAGGGTTTCTGCGTGCCTTCCAACCCACTCCTGTCTGCCTGGCAAATGAACAGGAACCTCGACCTGAGAAATGTCACTTTCCCAATCGACAACCACACGGGTCAGCCCCTCTACCTGGCCGGCACTATTGGAGGAACTTTCTTAGGCGAGAGGACAGGAATGAACCAGTTACTCGTGGAAGCCAAAGCCATGAGGCTGCTCTACTTCCTGAAAACTGAGGCTGGAGAGGAAAACGAGCGTAGCAAGGCGTGGTTGATTCATTTCCTGAACCAGTTTAGCAACATGGAGAAGAGTCTGGCCTTGAAGAAGATCCAGGTACTTGGTGGCTGAGTTTTACAGGGAGACCAGGAGAAGGTGGGGGGGGGGGGGATAAGAACAAGTTTTCCAAGTAGTAGCACTCCCCCGATTATTTGACGGAGTCCAGATTTGCAGTTGGGAGTGCTCCACTGTATTTAGCACTTAATCCAACTTCCTTAATCTCACACATCAAAGGATACCACACATCATAAATCCTTAGTAATACTCTGGTGGAAAACACAAATCCTACAACCTTAAGGTAGGTCTGCTCAGTACAGACATTGATCATCAAGTTTTCTAGTCAAATTACTCTAAAATCCTTACTCTTAAAGTCTTTCCTGTTTGGGGAACCCCCCCCCGAAATGTGTTTGGAGTTCATCTAAATAAAAGCAACAAACTTTTAAGAAGTTTCGTGGTATAATTGAAAAGAGAATTAGCTCACCATTTTCCAAGTAAGTTATAGCCTAGTGCCAGGCACATGCTAGCTATTCTGAAACTAATACTGTGAATAACCCTGGTCAGTGAGACAAATACTGGAAAAATACCAGATCTTTCTGAAATATCGATGCAATTAAAATAGTAAGAGACAACAACCTACTAAAAATTTAGAAAAAGCCACAATTGGGGCGCCTGGGTGGCTTAGTCGGTTAAGCGTCCGACTTTCGCTTAGGTCATGATCTCGCGGTTCGTGGGTTCGAGCCCCGCGTCGGGCTCTGTGCTGACTGCCAGCTCGGAGCCTGGAGCCTGTTTCAGTCTGTGACTCCCTCTCTCTCTGACCCTCCCCTGTGCACGCTGTCTCTCTCTCTCCTAGAAATAAATAAAAAACATTAAAAAAAAAAAGAAAAAGCCACAATTTCTGTAGTTACGAATGATTTCATAATCGCAGGTAGACCTCAGATTTTGTGTATTCAGGAGATTTAAACTTTGGGTTTTGGAAAGAAACTTCGGAAAGCGTGCCACAGATTTGGGGAAGAAGCACACCTATATTAATCTTCTTTATTCTAAAATCATGACTCACATATTTTGATCTTTTACTAAATCTTAACATGTCATTTCAATCAGTAAGCTATAGTGTTTCAATAGGGTTTTTAACTCACACAAATATTGGAATCAAAAGTTATTTACTTGGGTATATTTTTGTGGCAGGTGGTGTACTTTACATCAATGTCTAGACAACTGGAATTTGAAGCAACTTCCAGGACAGTGATCCCTTTGTTTCACTTGGCATACCTTCTGATCATATTATTTGCAATCATATCATGCTACAGGTAAAATGGTTTTATTGTTTTTTTTTAACTCTTTTTAACATATATTTGTGGTTTGCAAAATGCATATAAAAGATATGAAATATGCCATTTTAATCAGTTTTAAGTGTACAATTCCGTGGCATTAACTACATTCACACTGTTGTGCAACCATCACAACGATCTATTTCTAAATCTTTTCCATCACCCCAAGGAGAAACTGTATAACCCTTAGGAACTAACCCTCCATGACCCTCCCCTCAGTCCCGGCTAACCTTCATCTACTTTCTATCTTTACGGATTTGCTTATTCTAGATATTTCATATAAGTAGAATCACACAATATTTGTACTTTTGTGACTGGCTTATTTCACTCAGCATGTTTTCAAGGTTCATCTATATCGTAACACTTATCAAAACTTCATTTTTGTGACTGATATTTCATTGTATAGATACAGCACTGTTTGTTTATACACTTACCTGTTGATGGGCACTTGGAATGTTTCCACTTTTTGGCTTTTGTGAATAATGCTGCAATGAACATTGATGTACAAATATTTGTTTGAGCTCCTGTTTTCCATTATTTTCAGTATATACCTAGAAACTGAATTGGTGAGTGGTGTGATAATTCTATGTTCAGTTCTTTGAAGAACTGCCGAATCGTACCAACAGTTCCAATTTTTCCACATCCTCACCAACACTTGTTTTTTGTTTTATTGATAATAGCCATCTTAATAGTGTCAAAGTGTGGTTGGAATTTACATTTCCCTAATTACTAATGATGTTAAGTATCTTTTCATGTGTTTATTGGCCATTTGTACATCTTTGGAGAAATATCTATGCAAGTCCTTGGCTCATTTTTTAATTTGGTTGTCTTTTTGTTGTTGAGATCTATTGTTGATGAGTACTTTGTATATTTGGTCTTCAGTTTATTTTTTTATTTAGAGAGGAAGGATGAGTAGGGGAGGGTCAGAGAAAGAGAGAGAGAATTCCAGTCAGGCTCCACACTGCCAGCACAGAGCCTGATGCAGGCCGTGAACCCAGAAACCGTGAGATCATGACCTGAGCCAAAGTTGGACACTCAACTGACTGAACCACCCATGCACCTCAGTACTTTGTGCATTTTAAATACTAAACCCTTATCAGATATATGATTTATAAATATTTTCTCCCACTCTGTGTATTGTCTCTTCACTTTGTTGATACTGTCTTTAATGCACAAGAGTTTTTAATTTTGATGAAATCCACTTTATCATATTTTTTTTGCTACTTACGCTTTTGGTGCTGTATCTAAGAATCCATTGACAAGTTCAATGTCATGTACATTTGCCCTATGTTTCCTTCTAAGGGTTTCATGGTTAATATTTAATTTCTAATTAACCTTATATATATGTATATATGTGTGTATATATGTATATATATGTGTGTATATATATATATATAACCCTTATATTTAAGTTGTTGATAAATTTTCAGTTTATTTTTGTATATATAGTATGAGTAGGGGTCTAATTTCATTCTTGTGCATGGAAATCCATTGTATATCCATGTTTCTATGTTCATTGCTGGAAATCTAGTTTTCCAAGTCCCATGTGATGAACAGATTATTCTTTCCCGGTTGATTGGACTTGGTATCCTTGTCAAAAATCAATTGGCTGTAGATGTATGGGTTTAATTCTGGACTCTAAATTATATTCCATTGGCCTACATGTCTGTTGATGTGCCAGTACCACACTGGTTTGATTCCTGTAGCTTTGTTATGAGTTTTGAAATCTGGGAATCTCAGTCCTCCAATTTTTTTCATCTTTTTCATGATTATTTTGGATATCTAGGGCTCCTTGCAATTCCATATGAATTTGAGGGTTAGCTTTTCCATTTCTGGGGGGAGGGGAAGGCCACTGGAATTTTGATAAAGATTGTGTTGAATCTATAAGGTGCTTTAAGTGAGATTGACATTTAACAATACTGTCTTCCTCCCCATGAACTAAGGATATCTTTCCATTAATTTAGGTCTTCTTTAGTTTCTTTCACTAAATTTTGGTAGCTTTCAAGTCTTTCACCTCCTTAGTTAAATTTATTTCTAAATATTTTATTATTTTATACACTAAATGAATTACTTTCTTCATTTCAGTTTTGTATTGTTCACTGCACATATTTAGAAACACAACTGATATTTGTGTGTTGATCTTGTATCCTGCAGCTTTGCTGATTTATTAACTCTATTAGTTTTATTGTGGATTCTTTGGAAATTTTATATATAGAATCATGTAATCTATGAAAAGGAATAGATATACTTCTTCATTTTCAATTTGGATTCCTTTTATTTCCATTTCTTATTTAATTGCTCTGGCTAGCACTTCCACTACAGAGTCAAATGTCATTGGTGAAAATGGGCATCTTTATCTTGTTCCTGATTTTGGAGGGAAACTTTAAGTCTTTCACTGCTGAGTATATTGTTAGCAATTCAGTTTTTATAAATGTCCCCTATCGTTTTGAGAAGTTCCCTTCTATTCCTTGTTTTTGAAGTTTTTTTGTTTTGTTTTTTGTTTTTGTTTGTTTGTTTACCGTTTATTTGGTTTCGGGAGACAGAGTGCGAGTGGGGGAGGGGCAGAGGGAAAGGGAGACAGAATCTGAAGCAGGCTCCAGGCTCTGAACTGTCAACACAGAGCCCAACATGGGGCTCAAACCCACGAGCTGTGAGATCATGACCTGAGCCAAAGTCAGCCGCTTAGCCGACTGAGCCACCCAGGCACCCCTGAAGTTGTTTTTGTTTTTGTTTTTTTTATCGTAAATGGGTGTTGGATTTTGTCAAATGCCTTTTTTGCATATATTAAGATGATCATGTAGTTTTTATCCTTTGCTCTATTAGTGTGATATATTACTTGATTGATTTTCCCCATGTTGAACCATTCTTGCATTCCTGGGATAAATCTTAGTTGGTCATGATGTATATTTTTAATGTGCTATTGAATTGGGTTTACTAGAATTTTATTAAGGACATTTGTATATACATTCATAAGATATCGATCTATACTTTTCTTCTTGTAGTGTTTGT
Organism: Crocuta crocuta; assembly: GCF_008692635.1. NCBI lineage: Eukaryota > Metazoa > Chordata > Mammalia > Carnivora > Hyaenidae > Crocuta > Crocuta crocuta. The sequence goes on from NW_027531318.1 coordinate 8,072,211, forward strand.
CTGGGATTGGTATCAGTGTAATGTTGGCCTCATAGAATGAGTTAGGGAGTGTTTCTTCCTTTTCAATTTTTTGGAAGGACTTGAGAAGGATTGGTGTCACTTCTTTATATGTTTAGTAAAATTCACCAGTGAACTTTTCTTGTTGGGTGGTTTTTGGTTACTGATTCAATCTTTTTACTTGTTCCATGTGTGTTGAGATTTTCTATTTCATTTTGAGTCAGTTTAGGTCATTTATGTGTTTCTAGAAATTTGTGCATTTCATCTAGGTTATTGGCATAAGTTGTTTATAGTATTCTTTTTTATTTTTTTAATGTTTATTTATTTTTGAGAGAGAGTGCATGAGCAGGAGAGAGGCAGAGGGTGGGGAGGGGTGGAAGGGACAGAAGATCCAAAGTGGCCTCTGCGCTGACAGCAGTGAACCCAGTGCGGGGCTCAAACCCATCAACCTTGAGATCATGACCTGAGGCGAACTCAGACGCTCAACCAAGTGAGCCACCCAGACACACCTACAGTGTTCTTTTATAATCTTTTATATTTCTCTAAGGTTAATAATAATGTCTTCAATTTCAAATCTGATTTAGTTATTTGTATCTTTCTTTTTCTTTGTCACTCCAGATAAAGGCTTGTCAATTTATTGATCTTTTTAAATAACCAATTTTTGGTTTTATTGGTTCTCTCCATTGTTTTTCTATTCTCAATTGTACTTATCTCTATTCTAATCTTTTCGTTTCCTTCCTTCTGTTAGCTTCGGATTTTGTTTTGTTTTATTTTGCTTCTATTTCTATGAGATATCTAGCACCATAAGGTGATTGAAGATCTTTTTTAAATTATTAATGTACTATAAATTTATCTATGAACACTGGTGTTGCTACATCCTGTAAGATATGATACGCTGTGTGTTTATTTTCATTTGTTGCTAAGTATTTTCTAATTTTCCTTGTGATTTATTCTTTGATGCATTGGTTATTTGATAGTGCGTTGCTTAATTTCCATACATTTTTAATTACCCAATTTTCCCTCTTATTGATTTGTAGCTTCATTCCATTGTTGGTTGAAAAGATACTTTGTGTAATTTCAATATTTTTAAATTTTCAGACTTGTTTTGTGACCTAATATATGATCTATTCCAGAGAAGGTTTCATGTTCACTTGAGAATAATGTATATTCTGCTATCATTGGGTTGAGTGTTCTATATATCTTTGTAAGGCCTAATTTATTTAATGTTGTCCATTTCTTCCGTTTTCTTGACCTAGATTATAGACCTAGATGTTTTATCCATTGTTGAAAGCGGCATATTGAATTCTCCATGTATTTCTCTCTACAAGTCTGTCAATATTTGCTTCCTATATTTTGGGTGTCTATTGGCAGTGCGTGTATGTTTGTAGTTTTTGTATCTTGTTGATGAATTATTCTTTTTATCAATATATAATGCCCTTCTATGTCTCTTTTAAAATAAAATCTATTTTGTCTTATAGAAGTATATTCACCCCTGCCCTCCTTTGGTTATTATTTATATGTGATATCTTTCTCCATCCTTTAACTTTCATTCTATTTATGTCTTTGGATCTACAATGAGTCTCTTGTAGTCAGTGTATAGTTGAATCATGTTATTTTACCAATTCTGTCAATTTCTAACCTTTTATTAGAGAGTTTAATGCATTTACATTTAAAATAATTACTGACAAGGAAAGACTTCTGCTATTTTGCTATTTGTATCTTATGTATCATACAGTTTTTGTCTCTCAATCCATCCATTATGGCCTTCTTCTATGTTTAGTTTCTATTTTTCTAGTGAGTTGTTTGATTTTCTTCTCATTTCCTTTTGCAATGATTTTGTGAGATTTTCTTTATTGTTACCTTGGAGATTCATATAATTCTAAATTTAAAACAATCTGCATTAAACTGATACCAACTTACCTTCAAAAACACACAAATATGCTGCTTCTATACATCTCTGTCCCTCACTCTATGTTGTTGTCACAAATTACATCTTTATACACTGTATGCCCTATAACATAGATTTATAATTATTTTTATGTTCTAAATTCTGCAGGCAATAAAATATAGGATTAGAAACCAAAAATATAATAATACTTGCTGTTTTATTTGACTAAGACATATATTTCCTCATATGATTTAGCATTACTTTTTATTGTTCTTTCATTTCTGTCTGAAGGATTCCTTTTACCATTTCATAGGGCAGGTCTAATGGTAACAAGCCTCCTTAACTCTTGTTTATCAGGAATATCTTAATTTCTCCTTCAGTTTTGAAGGACAGTTTTGATGAACACAGAATTTTCAGTTGATGGGTTTTTTCTTTTAGCACTATAAATATCCCACTGTCCCTTTGACTCCATGGTTCTAATGAGCAATCATCTTTCATAATTATTAAGGATCCCTTATATGTGGTGAGTTGCTCTTCTCTATGTGCTCCCAAGATTCTCTTTGCCTTTGGCTTTCAACAGTTTGATTATAATGCTCCCAGTCTGGGTCTTTTTGAGTTCATCCTATTTGGACTTCATTAAGCTTCCTGGATTTGTAGCTTCATGTCTTCTAACAAATTTGAGAGGTTTTCAGTGATTCTTTCTTTAAATATTCTTCCTGCCTCCTTTTCTCTCTCTCCTTCTGGAACTCCCATAATGTATATGTTAGTCTACTGGCTGGTTGACCTACAGATCCCTGAGTTTCTTTTCATTTTTCTTCATCCTTTATTCTTTCTGTCTCTTAGACTCCATAATTTCAATTGTCTTATCTTCAAGTTCACTGATTCTTCACGTATTAGACCTGATGTTGAATACCTCTAGTGTTTTGGGTTTGTTTTTTGTCATTTCAGTTATTGTAGTTTTCAGTTCCAGAATTTCTGTTCAGTTCCTTTAAAAATTTTCTACCTCTTTATATTATCATTTTGCTCACATATGATTTCTAATTTCAATTTTATTATTGTCAGAGCTCTCCTTTAGCTCTGTAAGCATATATAGAAGAGTGTTTATAGTCTTTGTCTAGTAAGTCCTATCTCTGTCTTTCCTCAAGGATGATTTCTATTTCTTTTGTTTCATATGTATTTTGAACCATACTTTCCTCTTTCTTTATATACTTTGTGCTTTGTTGTTGTTATTGGTGGTGGTGGTGGTGTTGAAAACTGGACATTTGGCTAACTGGAAATTAGAGTCTTCCTTCCCTAGAGTCTTCTGTTATTTTCCTATGGGTTTATTTAAGATTCATAGTCCATTTTCTTAGTGGTTATCCCAAACTATTATTGAAAGACTAATTCTTGGTTTTTGTGGACACTGAAGTTTCTGTACCTTAGCTAGTGTTTTGACATAGATTTCCTTGGATGCCAGGAGCTCTCTCAGTGTTTGCAAAATGGTTCTGTGCCGGGAACCTCCAACATTTAGCAAGGCTTACACTATACCTAGGGATCAGCCCTAGGTGAAAGCTTATGTCTTTTCTGAGGATACATCTTGCCCTGGGTAATTTTCTAAGTTCCCCAGGATATCTGAGTGCTTTTTAATATCCTAAATTCCCAGAGAAATGCTCCTCATCTTTTTCCGTAGGCAGCCTTTGTATTTTTGAGCTGTAATCCTTTGCTCTATGCACTTGAGGTTTGTTAATTCAACTTGTGGTGTTTCCAGCTTTCTCAACCTGAGTTGTGAGTAAGACAAAACAGAGGAATGCCTTGCATCAGTCCTTCAGGTAGTCCCCAAATATGTTAGAACAGACATATAAAATATTTTAGGAATAAGATCTGTTCTGATTCCTCCAGAAACAGGGAAGTGGCTCCATCATGGAAACATAAGCTATTACCACTTTAAGATTGCTGCTGTCTTAAGGCTATTGCCACTTTGGGACTGTGGCTACTTTAACACATCTGCCACCTTATGATCACTGCCACTTTAAGACTTCTACCACTCTGGAGAGGGAGACAGGGCATGTAAAATCACTATAAAACCTTCCTACTGATTTGAAGTGCTCCCCTGCTTTTCTTTTATTTAGCACTTGCTTAGTTGCCATAAGCTTTTGACTGCTTTCCAGAGTTCACAGAATTCTGAAAATATATGCCCGTTATTCTATATTTGTGTAAGGATGAGACTTGGAAAATTCCTACTCCATGTTTTGCTGATGTCCAGCACTAAGCTTGTATTTTTTAAACTGTCTTTTCTCCACCCACTCCCCCTTTAGCAACACTGTACAATCAGATGGAAGAGTAAAAAGAAATAAAGAAATTATAGCCACTTTTGTTTGATTTGGCATATATTTTTTTACCTTACATATTGTGCCAATGTGATTAATTGTTCCCTTTGGAAGCAGATATGCTGATAGAATTAAACAAGTCTTTATTTCTGTTGTAAATTTGAACTAGTACTTTTAACGACATAAAAAAATTAGTCTCCAAATTAACTGACTTATGTGTCCTCATTGTTTTGATGTGGGATTCACCTTGTTAAGCACTTAAAATTGTTATTTAGGCATTAAGGTTAGTTTGGGCTCTTGTAATCAGAAAGCTAAAATATGAAAATATCAGCAAACACAAGTATTTAGCTGTAGAAGTAACCCCATAGAAAATATTATTTGAGTGATTCTCATAGCAGAGTTCCAGAGAGAACTATAAACCCACATATTCTGAACCCATGTATTAAATCAAGTCTCTGGGGTTTCAGTCTGAAAATCTGTATTTCAAAAATGTCTCTAGTTGATTTTCATGTATATGTATGTTTGGGAACATAGATATAATTCAACTGTCTAGATTTTATTTTATTTTTTTTAATTTTTTTTTAATGTTTTATTTATTTCTAGGAGAGAGAGACAGCGTGAGCAGGGGAGGGTCAGAGAGAGAGGGAGTCACAGAGTGAAACAGGCTCCAGGCTCTGAGCTGGCAGTCAGCACAGAGCCTGACGCGGGGCTCGAACCCATGAACCCCGAGATCATGACCTAAGCGAAAGTCGGACGCTTAACCGACTAAGCCACCCAGGAGCCCCTAGATTTTATTTTTTTAATGTTTTATTTATTTCTGAGAGAGAAAGAGACAGCATGAGCAGGGGAGGGTCAGAGAGAGAGGGAGACACAGAATCTGAAACAGGCTCCAGGCCCTGAGCTAGCTGTCAGCACAGAGCCCAATGCTGGGCTCGAACCCATGAACTGTGAGACCATGACCTGAACCGAAGTCGGATGCTTAACTGACTGAGCCACCCAAGTGCCCCTCAGCTCTCTAGATTTTAAAGTAGAGAAAAATAAGACCCCAATAGGTAAAGGGAATTAACCATGATGGGTATCTCAATAGACTTAATAAACTACCTTGCAGCATTGTTATTTTGGAAAGAAAGACCACATTCCCTAGAAAACAAACAAAATCGAAAAACTAAGAAGGAAGAGTAAAAGGGAGGGAGGGAGAAAGTAGGGGAGGAAGGATGAGAAGGAGAAAAGACAAAATTCAGTTTTGTTTAAATGATTAGAGTATTTTTTTAAAAATGTTAAACTAGCGTGGAATCTCCAAGGTACCAACAATTGGTACCAATTGGCTTGACAAAACTTTCCTTCTAGGTAGTTGGTTCTGAAGATACAAATTTATATCAATTCTTGCTTATCTTTACAAATAATTATGGACAGTAGTATAGAAAATCTTGTACTGAAAGCAATTAGAAAATAATTTTTTAAATGTTTATTTAATTTGAGAGTGTGTGTGCTTGAGTGAGCAGGGGAAAGGCAGAGAGAGAGGGAGAGAGAAAGTCCCAGTCAGGTCCTGAACTATCAGAACAGAGCCCAACGCAGGGCTTGACCTCTCGAACCATGAGATCATGACCTGCCAAAACCAAGAGTCGGATGCTTAACCGACTGAGCCAGCCAGACACCCCTAGAAAATTATTTATATTTATTTGTCTTTGAAGATTTTATGTTTATGCAACCAGCATACTGAACACATAGGACTCATGAGATATAAACATAAAGCAACTTTATTTTTGTCTTCTTTTGTTCCCTTTAAGTTTTGTAGGTAAGAGCAAGTTCTTCCTCTGCCCCATGAAAACTCAGGCAGGCCCTGTGACTTTTGTGGTCATTTGTAAGTATGACAAAATCCTCCAGTCAGAATTAAAATGTCCATGTCCGTGTCCATGTAATAAACAAAAGTGGTATTTGATTTAAAGCTAAGGTACCCTCCAGCACCCTTTGCTAGAGCATGCTGCATGGGATAGCCCTTAATGGGGAAAAAGGAGCTCACCAGTCCTCTTTTTCTTTTTTCTTTTTTTTTCTGAATATAATTTATTGTCAAGTTGGCTAACATACAGTGGACACAGTGTGCTCTTTGTTTGGGGGTAGATTCCCATGATTCATCGCTTACATATAACACCTAGTGCTCATCCCAACAAACGCCCTCCTCAATGCCCATCACCCATTTTCCCCTTACCTCGCCCCCTCCCCACCAACTCTCAGTTCTCTGTATTTAATAGTCTTTTATGGTTTGCCTTGCTTTCTGTTTGAAATTGTTTTCCCCCTTCCCTTCCCTCATGGTCTTCTGTTAAGTTTCTCAAATTCCACAAATGAGGAAAACATATATCTGTCTTTCTCCAACTGACTTATTTCACTTTATACCCTCCAGTTCTATCCATGTTGTTGCAAATGGCAAGATTTCATTCTTTCTCATTGCCAAGTAGTATTCCATTGTATATATAAACCACATCGTTCTTTACCCATTCATCAGCTGATGGACATTTGGGCTCTTTCCATAACTTGGCTATTGTTGATAACACTGCTATAAACATTGGGGTACATGTGCCCCTATGAACCAGCACTCCTGTAGCCTTTGGATAATTTCCTAGTATTGCTACTCCTGGGTTGTAGAGTAATTCTATTTTTAATTTTTTGAGGAACCTCCATACTGTTTTCAAGAGGGGTTGCACCAGTTTGTATTCCTACCAACAGTGCAAGAGGGTTCCCATTTCTCCACATCTTTGCCAACATCTGTTGTTTCCTGACTTGTTAATTTTAGCCACTCTGGTACAAGGTGGTATCTCAGTGGGGTTTTGACTTGTATTTCCCAGATGATGAGAGATGTTGAGCGTCTTTTCATGTGTCTGTTGACCATCTGGATGTCTTCTTTGGAAAAGTATCTATTCATGTCTTCTGGCCATTTCTTCACTAGATTGTTTCAGGTATTGAGTTTGGTAAGTTCTTTATGGATTTTGGATACTAATCCTTTATCTGATATGTCATTTGCGAATCTCTTCTCCCATTCTGTTGATTCAGCCATCTTCTATCCCTTCTCTTCCTACCTCCCATCTTGCTAAGTTAGGTGGAGCATGTCCATGGAGAAAAAGAAAGGGAGGAGGGAAATACTTAAGGCACAGCTGCTGCCATGATGGTTCAATACATGCCTTCTCTGGGCTTGAAAATAAAACCAATTCTCCTTTGAGTGTGTATGTAAGTTCCTTGGGCCTCTCCCACTCCCACCTCTCTGTTATCACTGAGAATCTCTTATGTCTGGTCTGGGCAGGGCCTCCTAGACAGTCCCGAAGACACTGCCCATCCTGCCTGACTCATATACACTTACATATGAAGGTTATTCTTCACACATATGCATTTACCTCTCACAGAACTCTTATTTGCACACATTTTAGTGTTCCATATTGACTTATTGTGAAGTCATATGAACAAACTTTTTCAAGTTTTTGCTCTAGCTTGAACCTTATCCTATAGCAAGTAGTGATATATTGATCTTCCGGACTCTTTCAAAATTGTCTGACATTTTGGAAATGACAACATTTACACCAAATATTAGATCAATTTCTGAAACAATCTGGAAAATCTTTCCCTTCTCAAATACACTGTAAACTATTGCTCACTGATAAGAAACATCAGGGGCACCTGGGTGGCTCAGTCAGGTAAGTGTCCGACTTCAGCTTAGGTCATGATCTCATGGTTCGTGGGTTCAAGCCACGCATTGGACTCTGCTGACAGCTAGCTCAGAGCCTGAAGCCTGTTTCAGATTCTGTATCTCCCTCTCTCTGACCCTCCCTTGTTCATGCTCTCTCTCTCTCTCTCTCTCAGAAGTAAATAAAATATTTTTTAAAAATATTGTAAAAAATATTGTAAAATATTGTAAAAAAAAAAAAAAGAAACATCATTACCTTTCATGGAAGATGTGGATCTCTCACCAAACATGTAATTGTTGTCTAACTATAATAATTTCTACTTTAGCCCTTCTGTGTCAAGTTAGTAAAAAATTCAAAAGATTGGCCATCTTGCTGCCCTCACAGAAATTACATGAGGAAGGTGTTAGACATGAAGATTCTGCAGCTTCACTACAAACCTACTGAATCAGGATTTGCATAGCTGGGTTCCAGGAAATCTAAAGTTCTAAGACTTTTCTAGGTCATTCTGATAAACTGCTTAAAACAAAATCCTTCTCAGGGGCGCCTGGGTGGCTCTGTCAGTTAAGCGTCTGACTCTAGACTTTGGCTCAGGTTATGATCTCATGGTTCATGGGTTTGATCTCCCCTTTGGGCTCTGCGCTGACAGTGTGGAGCCTGATTGGGATTCTCTCTCTCAGTCTCTCTCTGTCAGTCTCCCTCCCTCTCTTTCCCCCTCTCTCTCAAAATAAATAAACTTAAAAAAAATAACTCTTGGTGACTGGAATATCTGCAAGTGTATTCACCAAACTCCTACCGTGTTCCATTTCAAATCTTTCTTTCCATTGTCTATTGAACATTAAAGTAAAGATCATTTAGACAAAGTCAACTCAGCACCTAGTCAAAATAAAGTCACTATAGCCGATAATACAATTCACTCCCTCCACTACATTCTCTGAAAAATTTACACCAAAAAATCTAGAAGCTTGAAAGAGGGAATGGAAATAAACCTGTCATATGTAACTCACTAATCTTTCTGATTTCAAAATTCATCTTTGTTACTTTCTTAGTTTATGTGGCTATAAACCAATATTGTTGTTTTAAGAAAGTATTCGTTTTAATCGAATTTTATTCTAAGGAAGCAATTTACTTTTGCCCTGGAATTTTGCATATGTGGTTGTTTTGGGGCCCAATTTAACTCATAGCACTGCTGGGTTGAAAAAAAAAGTGAAATAAAACCTTGGTGTAGAAATTGTTTTTCAGAATAAGAAAGTTTAGCTAATTTTACTATTGTCTTGCCTGAAGGTCATGGTCATGTTGCTGTATTAGAATCGCTGCTTCCATTTCCATAGTTGACTCTCCTAGACTTCAATCCAAACTTAGTTTCTCTGTCCTCCTAAAAATATCTAGAGACAAGTATCAGTCATTTGTTTTGAAGCAGTTAACAAAAGAGTAAAATATAAAACCAGAGGTGGTTGTGAATATTTTAAAATGTAATACTGTGGTTATTGGGTAGGTAAAGTGCCTAATCCATACTTTAAAATGCTGTCTGTATATTCCCATTTCTGTTGGTCCAGCAAAGAAAAAGGTACAGTCAGCATTATCAAAAATGGACTACAGGAGCACCTGGGTGGCTCAATTGGTTAAGCGTCTGACTTTGGCTCAGGTCATAATCTCATTATTCGTGGGGTCAAGTCCCACATCAGGCTCTGCACCTGTAGTGCAGAGCCTGCTTGGTTTTTTCTCTCTCTCTCTCTCTTTCTCTCTCTCCCTCATTCCCTCTCCCTCTCTCTCTCCCTCTCTCTCTCTGCTTTTCCCGCACTTACACTCTCTCTCAAAAATAACTAAATGTTAATTTTTTTAGTTTATTTATTTTTGAGAGACAGAGAAAGAGAGAGAGCATGAACAGGAGAGGGGCAGAGAGAGAGAGAGAGAGACAAAGAATCCAAAACAGGCTCCAGGCTCCAAACCATCAGCACAGAGCAGAACACAGGGCTCAAACCCACAAACCATGAGATCATGACCTCAGCCAAAGTCAGTCGCTTAACTGACTGAGCCACCCAGGTGCTCCATAAATAAACTTTTTTTAAAAAAAAAACTGGACTGCATTTCTAATTCTTTTGCAATTAGTAGCAACTTTTAGAACTCGCTTCACCAGTAGACAAGAATTCTGAAAACATTTTAGGAGACTTTCAAACATTCTGTTAACCACAATACTATTGAACTGGTTTTGGAATACAAGAGCTGTTTAGAATTGCATCTATGGTTAGTTAGAGTCAAGGTTGGTGAAAAGAGCACTAAATATGGGCACTTTCTCTGCTAGAGCTTGCCCTCCCTTTGTTGTTGTCTTTCATTTATACCCTTTGAAGATCAGAGTGGAATTAACCATCTGAAGTGTTTGGTATATCTTTATGGTCCTGAACTGCTGGTGAGTATATTGGTGCTTAGCTGCAGAATTGCTCAGGAAGTTTGGTTAAAGTACAGGTTCACAACTTTGCCCTTTTTCCCACTTGGTCTGGGACAGTGCCTGGGAATTAAAGGTCTTCAGTGACAGGTATGGGAATTCTTGCCCAGGAGCTTTCTGAACAGATATCCAAGTCGAGAATGTTATAAACTGATGGAATTTCAGTGTGGAAGCTACCACCACCAATTCCATGATTTTTCCCTCCAAATGTACAGGTGTGACTGTATACGAAACAAAATGTGGGTTGCAGCCTTTGGAGTAATTTCTGCTGCCTTGGCAGTGGTGAGCGGCTTTGGCCTGATGTTGTACGTTGGGATCCCATTTGTGATCATAGTTGCAAATTCACCATTTCTTATTCTAGGTGAGTAAAACCAAATGTGAGGCTATACATTGTGTATGTGGGGGTAGGAGATAGATAAGGGAAGGGATTTATGTTAGATTAAGCAAAATAATTATATTAGGTGGCTCCACAGATCCAAAATGAGGTGACAGGAAAGAAAAAAATCAAGTTGAAGTATGTGTGTTTAGAGGTGGAAAAATCTAGTACCCCAAATGGAAAAACAGAGACAGGAGATGTGAACAGGCAGTTCTCACACACACACACACAAACACACACACACACACACACACACACACACACACACACACTCCAGAATATAAACCGCTGGGAAGAGAGGGAAAAAATAATCTGACTTCTCAATTAATGAATGGATGCAAATTAAACCAAAAGTGAGATACCTTGTCTTCTTATTAAATTAATAAATGTTAGCAAGATTGAAGATTGAGGAATGTTGTATATAAATGAATACTTATTCTGCTGGGAGAAAATTGTTACTCACTTTTTTAAGTCCAATTTTGCAGCAAATCAAAAAATTTAAATATTAAACAGCAAATACCTTTGGTTTACCAATTCCATTTCTAGGAATTTGCCCTAACAATTAGACAAGTGCCCAAAAAGCAGAACAGGTATGTTCATTTTGGCATTATTTAGAACAGGGAGGTTTTGAAAATCTAATCCCATAGCAGCATAGGATTGGTCAACTCAAACACAGAATGTTAAAATTTTTGAATCATATTCAGTCTTCAAAAAGAGGTAGATATATAATGTTAAACGAAAAATGCTGGCTATGAAACTGGGTGTTTGAAATAGAGAGACAGTTACATGTGCATATTTGTATAGAGCAAATTCTGGATGGATAGACATAAAAATGTAGGGTGGAATTACTGTTTACATTTTTTCTCTGCATTTTCCTGCACTTTCAGAATTTATTTTACAATAAGCATGAAAAAAAAGGTGTTTATATTTTAGAAAATAAGAACCTTGGAAGAAATAGTATTTGCTTTCCTGGAGGAGACAGTGAATGAGCTGTGTGCTGGATGTCAACTTATTTACCCTAGCTCTTTAGGACACACCTACCTAGTACACACCAACCCTTAGTCACTCAGTATTCCCCACAGCCATAAATAAGTATAGTTAAAGTGTATATGATTGATTTACTGGTTTATAATAATTTACTAGTTGAAAAACCAGTATTGAATAGTCTTTGTGTACATAGGAGTGTGTGTGTGTGTGTGTGTGTGTGTGAGAGAGAGATCTAAGCAACTCAAGCAAGAAGTGTGCAAAGAAAATTTCTGAATACGTTTCGACAAATCATAAACCTAGTTTTTAAATACCTGCTAAATATCAAGAGTTCATTCTTGGTCCTAGTACTTCAAATTCTTCCCTTTTGTCCAGCTGAGTACAAGTGAAATCCTCAAAGCTGGTAGCCATGGGATGTCAGGATGCAATTTATGACAGACTGTATAGACTTGTGTCAGTTTAAATCCTTCTACCTTCTTGCTCATACCCGTAGAACATCAGAGGCAAAGTTGTAATTCCCTGTACCCTCCCATGTAATCCATGTATAAGATCCCCCCAAATTGAAATTAAGATCAGCATTTTATTCCAGTTTATTTATTTACTTATTTATTTTATTAAATTTGTATCAATATACATGGAAACAAAGGTATACATGAGTGAAAGTAGTGTCAACTCTAGTAGAAATCTTGAGAGAGATGGGGCGCCTGGGTGGCTTAGTCGGCTGAGCGGCCGACTTTCGCTTAGGTCATGATCTCGCGGTTCGTGGGTTCGAGCCCCGCGTCGGGCTCTGTGCTGACTGCCAGTTCAGAGCCTGGAGCCTGTTTCAGTCTGTGACTCCCTCTCTCTCTGACCCTCCCCTGCTCACGCTATCTCTCTCTCTCTCCTAAAAATAAATAAAAACATTAAAAAAAAAAAAGAAATCTTGAGAGAGGTGAAATTGATCCGCAACATGCTCATGCTGTCCATACTAATCCCGTCTTCTTTCTAGTCCTTCTTTTCCACTCTTCAGTGATGATTTCTATGTCCTCAAATGTTCTTCTGTCTTCTTAATTCCAAACTAGTCATGAAACATCCTCATGGAGAAGAAATAATTACCTAGTAGGCATTAATATATAAGGGATTAAGATTTACTTTGGTGCATATTTCCGACCTCAAGAGTACTTGCATTTTAGTAGCAATGCCTTAACTTATGCAAGTTAAGTTTGAATGACAACATTCTGGGCATCAAATACAGGCTAGCAGGAAAATGATACGTGTGTGTGTATGTGTGTGTGTGTGTGTGTGTTGGGTGTGTAAACTATGTGGTACCTCTCAAAGCATACCACATTGATAGTTAGATGCTAACTATAGAACAGAAAAGTCCAGTTTATATTTTAAGCAACAGAAGGTTGGCTTCATGTGTTTGTGCATTCATGTAAAATGGTTTATGAGAAAATGATCTTTCAAGTAATCCAGTAGAATCAAAGACACAATGCTAATGCTGCTTCCTGACTCATGATTAAAACACCTTAAATGAAGACTAGGCATAGAGTGTCCTGTGCTATGTACAAATAATAGGAGTATGAATAAAGCACAGAGTTATTACAGGGGAAGGGGTGGATTCCACTGTGGATTTAGAGGCAACCAGAGAAAGTAGTAGTATCAAAGCACAGATCAGGCAAGATAAATAAGACCTTAGAGATGGACAAAGAAGATGGTTTGAGTTTATGTGTTTAATTTTCAATAGATATTAATATGTATGGAGATTGTTTCTTTGTTTTTTTTTAACAGGTGTTGGGGTTGATGATATGTTTATAATGATTTCTGCCTGGCAGAAGACCAGCTTCATGGATAACATAGAAGAGCGGCTATCCAATGTCTATTCCAAAGTGGCAGTGTCCATTACGATCACCACTATCACCAACGTCCTGGCCTTCTATACAGGGATTATGACCTCTTTCAGGTCCGTACAGTACTTTTGCATCTATACAGGAACAACTCTGCTCTTTTGTTATTTTTATAACATCACCTGTTTTGGAGCAGTTATGGCCCTGGATGGTAAAAGAGAAGTAGTCTGTCTACGCTGGTTGAAAAAGCCAGAAACTCCTGACCAAAAGTGTTCCCCATTTAAAAAGTCCTGCTGTCTCCCATGTGATTCTCTCCCAGATGAACAAGAAACTGATATCCATCCAATGAATTTGTTCTTCAGAGACTATTTTGGCCCTCTTCTCACAAGCACTGAGTCCAAGATTTTTGTAGTGCTTTTATATATTTTGTACATCGTAAGTAGTATATATGGGTGTTTCCAAGTGCAGGAAGGGTTAGACCTTCGAAATTTGGCAAGTGACGATTCCTACATCACGCCCTATTTTAATGTAGAAGAAGACTATTTTTCAGATTATGGTCCCAGGGTTATGGTTATTGTTACTGAAACTCTTGACTACTGGGATAAAGATGCTAGACAAAAACTGGAAAAATGTCTGGCAGATTTGGAAAACAGTGACTATGTAGATAAAAATGTTACAGAATTTTGGTTACGAGAGTATGTGCAATATATGGAAAATAGCGGGCAAGGTGTAAATGATAAGAATACTTTTATAAACAGTTTGCCCAATTTTTTAACAAATTTTCCACTTTTTATGTATGATATTAATATTTCATCTTCACATGAAATCATTGCTTCCCGGGGCTTCATTCAGACCATGGGCGTTTCTTCTTCAACCAATAAGAAGATGATGTTATTGCAGTTACGAGGCATAGCTGAGAAGTGTGAAATTCCCCTAATGGTGTACAACCAGGCATTCATATATTTTGATCAGTACACTGCAATATTAGAAAACACTGTTCGAAATGTCATTGTTGCATCCTCGGCCATGTTTATTGTTTCCTTATTGTTAATTCCTCATCCACTGTGTTCCTTGTGGGTCACTTTTGCTATTGCTTCTGTGATTGTGGGAGTAACGGGTTTCATGGCATTCTGGAATGTCAATCTTGATTCCATATCCATGATTAATCTTGTCATTTGTATAGGATTTTCTTTCGATTTTTCTGCACACATTTCTTACGCATTTGTTTCCAGTTCTAAGCCCTCAGTAAACCAAAAAACAATCGAGGCATTGTATCTGCTAGGCTATCCAGTGTTACAAAGTGCAGTTTCAACAGTAATAGGGGTATGTGTTTTATCTGCAGCTAAAGCATACATCTTCAGGACATTTTTTAAGATTATGTTTCTTGTTATGGTATTTGGAGCTGCTCATGGCCTAATTTTTATTCCAGTATTCTTAACCTTTTTTGGAAGTTTTGTTTGAATATCCACTAACAAATCAAAGACCAATTATAGAATTCCTGATTGCCACAATCCAATCTGATAAAAACACACTGTTAGAAACAGTCAATAAACTAAAAACAAAGGCATGTTTCCTTGGCTTGGAAATCCCATTTAAAAATGTTATTTAAAATATCCTGAGAAAAATTAATTAGTCTCACATTAAAATATCTTTACTAAATTAGGAAGTGTTGTCATCTTTATTATAGTCTGTACAATCAAGCATAAAGTATAACTCTCCAGTTATTTTTTCCTTTTGTTTCATTGTTAGAAGTTTATGCCTGGAATTCAAGTATTTTATATATTATAATATAAATGGAATATTATTTTCATTGTACTTCCTATACCATTATTATGTAAAAGTACAACTTATTATTAATTCTCTCAGTCTGGGGCTCTGTATGCATTTTCTTAATGGTGTATTTTGATAAACTGACATTTTTAAAGTTTTGAAATCCAATTTATCTTTTTTGTTTTCTGTGTCCTAAGAAGTCTTTGCCTATCTCAAGATTACAAAAAAAAAAAAAATCCGTCCATGTTTTCTTCTCAAAGCTAGTAGTTTTAATCTTACATTTGGGTCTATGATCCATAGATCTATATTTGTTGAGAAATGCGGATAAAAGTTCATTATGTTCCCATAATAATTATCCATCCAGTTGTCCCAGCATCATTAGTAAGAAGACTACATTTTCAGCATAGGATTAATTTGGCATCTCTGCCAAAGAATCAATTGACAATTTGTGTGTGGCTCTGTTTCTGTGCATTCATCTGTTTGTCCTAAAGCCAATACTACAGTGCCTTGATTACTGAAGCTTTATATTAATTCTTGAAATTAGGTTGTATAATTTGTCCAGCATTTTTCTGCTTTTTCAAATTGCATTGGCTCTTCTAGGTTCTTCCCATTTAGATATTCATTTTAGAATCACTTGTCAATTTATCAGAAACCCTTCTGGGTTCACAATTGGGTTATGGTGATTGTACAGATCAATTTGGGGAAAATAAGTATCTTTTCCATTTGGAATCTTCTAATCTGTGAACATGGTTTATCTCTCCATTTATTTATGTTTTCTTTAATTTCTCTCAGGAATATCTTACAGATTTAGGTAGATTTACTTCCAAATATTTTTATCTTTATGACACTGTAAATAAATTTAAATTCTTTTTCTATTTTGATTTTCTACTACATAAAAATACAGTGGATTTTGTTATACCTACCTTATATTTTTTAACCTCATTAGATTCATTTACTAGTTTGTGTGGATCTCTGTAGTTTCTGTAGTAGTTTCTATCTGTGAAATTATGTCAAGGCCACAGAAAGACTATTTTATTTTATTTCATTTCTTCCTACTTACTGCACTTGCTTATAACATCCAGCAAAATGTGGGAAAATATTCTAAAGGCACAACTCACTGCCTTGTTCCCAACTCTATAGGAAATGTTCAATATTTCATCATTAAATATGATGATTACCCAAAGTATTTCCTAGCTATTTCAATCAGTTTGAGGAAGGTCCTTTCTACTACTAGTTTGCTGAGATGTTTACCATGAGGTATTGAATTCTGTCAAATAATTTTTGTTCATCTATGAAGATTATCATGTCATTTATTTTAATCCATGAACGTGGCAATTTATGTTGAATGGCTTTTAAATATTATACCATTTTGCATTCCTAAGATGACTCATATTTGGTCATGACATATTATTATTTTCAAATATTGCTGTCTTTGCTTTGTTCATATTTTGTCAATGATATTTGTTCCTAAAGTTATAAGGGATATTGGTCTACAATTCCCTTTTCTTGTAATGTCTTCCTCAGGTTTTGATATCAGAATTAGGGTGCCCTCAGGAAATGAGCTGGAAAATATTCCTCTTCTATTTTCTGAAATATATGACATATGGTTGATAAAATTTCTTACTTAAATGTTTGGTAGAATTCACCAGTGAAATCATCTGGGCATAGAGCTTTCCCCAAAAAGCTTCTTACTTAAAATTTATTTTCTTTGGGGTGCCTGGGCGACTCAGTAGGTTAAGCATCTGACTTTGACTCAGGTCATGATCTCATGGTTTGTGAGTTTGAGGCCTGTGTGGGACTCTGTGCTGACAGGTAGGAACCTGGAGCCTGCTTCAGATTCTGTGTCTCCCTCTCTGTCTGCCCCTCCCTCACTTACACTGTCTCTCTCTCCTTCTCTCTAAAAAATAAATAAAACATTTACAATTTTGTTAATAAATAAAGTTAAATTTACTTTCTTTAACAAATATAAGGGCATTCAAATGTTTTCTTCTTGAATCAGTTTTGGTATGTTTTAATGACCCTTTTGTGTTAAGTGGCCAAGTGATTATTTTCTTATTATTATTTTAATGTCTCTAGAGATGTCCTCTATGTAACTCTTGATACTGGTAATTTGTATTATATCCCTTCTATTTCTTTTTTTTTTAATTATTTTTATTTTTAGAGAGAAGGTGTAAGCAGGGAAGAGGGGCAGAGGGAAAGAGAGAGAATCCCAAGCAGGCCCCACACTCCACACTCAACACAGAGCCCCAAGTGGGGCTCCATCCCATGACCCCAGGATCATGACTTGAGCCAGAATCAGGATGCTCAACCAACTGAGCCACTCAGGTGCCCCACCCCTATTCTGTTTTTTGATAGAGGGATTCTCAATTTTATTAAATCTTTCCTAGAACCAACTTTTGGCTTTATTGTTTTCTATTTTTTTCTGTTTGCTACTTCACTGGCTTCTTTGCTACTTTACTCTTTCTTCCTTCTAGTTTGCTTCTTCGTCTTCTTTTTTTTTTTTTTAAGTAAGCTCCATGCCTGATGCCACACTTGAATTCATGATCCCAAGATTAAGAGTTACACCCTCTACCAACTAAGCCAGACAGGAACCCTAGGTTTCTTCTTGTTTTCTACTTTAATTTTCTCTGATTTTCTAGCTCTTTAAGGTAGCAAGTTAAATCATTGATTTTAAATCTTTATTCTCAGAAAGCCTTTAATACTATAAATTTCTTTATAAGTACCATTTTAACTGTATCCACAAATTTTTATATGATGGGTATTTTTCAACATTCCTTTCAAGATAAGTTCCCATTTCTCTTATGATTTGTTTTTTGATCACGGAGCAAATATGCCTTTGCTTTTTCTTCAAAAATTTTTAAAGAATTCTTTAATTGGATATAGAATTTTAGGGTTTCTTCAGCACTTTAAAAATGTCTTTGTATTCTCTTCTTGATTAGCATTTAGTTTCCATTGTTATATTATTCCTCTCTATGGAATATGTCTTTTTTTCACTAGCTGCTTTTAAGATTTTTCCTTTTACTGGTTTTCAGCAATTTGACTACGATGTGGCTGTGTGTGGTGTTTTTTCTAGTCAAACTTCTTGGGTATCTTGAGCTTTTAAGAGCTGTAGCTTGATATTTTCCATCATATTTGGAAATACTTTAGCCTTTATTTCTTCAAATATTTCTGTCACATTATCTTTCCCCTCTCCTTCTGGGACTCTAATTACAAATATGTTCTTTATATTTTTAGTTGGTACATAAAATTGTAATATTCTTCAAGTCTGCATTTTATCACTAATAAATTTGAATTTGTTGACACCTTCAATAGACTTTTCTCTGTTCCCCATATTTTATTGAAAAAATAGTCTTTCTACATATGGTGAAATTCCTGGTAAGCTCAGAAAAATTCTGCTATGTAAAGGTTATTAATTATGCTTTTGTGTATGGAAATATTAGAAAATTTCAGTCAATATATGTTCGTCATTACTGTCCTTTTATATTTCACTAAGATTGTCATTCTTTGACAAATATTTTATTACAAAAAATTCATCAAATAAGATGTCTCTATTTCTGATTATCTTGAATGTTTGGCAAACCAGTTGGAGATGTTGCAAAATAATAGGTCTTTTCAATTCCATTCCATTCATTACAGAATGTAAATTTATCCCCAAAATGAAAAATCATCAAAAAATTCTTTTCCCAAGTTAGGAAATTATAAAGCACAATTATAAAATTGCAAAATTAAATCAGGCACACTGAGCTCTCCTCATTTGATTTGTTCCTTTCTTTCCTTACTTTTATAGTGACAAATTCAATGGCTTCCTATTCACACTTTGTTTTCAATCATTCCAATTTGCTAACGGCTTCAAAAGTTTAAGTTTCTTTGGTGTTCCTTTCATTGAACATTTGATTAAAGATTCACAACTAATTTTGAACAAATTGCAACAAGAACAAATAGAGGACTCACTCACAAACTAGTTCAAAACTATTGTAGGGCACTAGATTTATTTTCAAAGTAGTTTTTCAAAGAGTCAAACGTTTGTAAAATCTGGCTGATGTTGGATAGCTAAGAGGAAAAAGTTTATACTGTCATGCTTGAATATTTTTAAATTCAACCTCAGCTTAATCACCAAATATTTGTTGTTCACTTACTTTACGTATTTTACTTTACGTATTTTATCAACTTGTTATTTCTGCATGTATTCCTCAGATGTAATCTTCGGTTATCCATTCATATTTACAAATGAAGCCTATTTTGCTTAGTATAGGTCATTATTAATTTGCCTATGTGATTGTTAACTCTATCTCCAGCAGCCAAAAACTGGTTTTCCACTGTTGTCCTGGTATACCACCTAATTTGCATTTGGATGTCTTATTTTAAATGAAGTATTAATATTAATAGTTGAATTAAAATAAGCCTGGATTGGTTTGATATACCTCTGCTTTTTGCTTTCAGATTCTGCTATGGTCTGGTCTAGTGATGTATATGACACAGGTGCAATGAATAGAATTCTCACTTTAACATGCAGTTAACTCTAAAAGTCACACACTGATAAGCCACCTCCCTTCCAGAGCCTTTACAAATGCTGTGTAACTAACACTTTCCTCTCACTGGAGGTTGGCAGAGTGCTCACTGAATAAAATGAAGCATGCTCAGACATGAATGGTCAGGGACAGCTATCTCTTCATTGGACGTCTTCTTGGTAAAGCCATACTAGCCACTTTAATAATAGTTCCAACATTTTAGTGGCTTATCCCAGTGGAAGTATATTTCTCACTCATATACCAGTCACAGTAGATGTTCCTCATCAGTGTATAGCTATCCTGGTCATGGTTGTTCAGGGACCCAGATTCCTGCCTACATATGGTGTCACAATTCAAATGGGATCCTCTGTTGCATGTGTTTAGATGGCAGATGGAACAGAGAGCCTCTTAAAGGCCTTGACTTATAGGTACACACATCCTTCCACTTATATTCTGTAGTTGATTACAGGCTACATGGCTATACATATAGGTCAAAGGGACTAGAAAATGTAGTCATCAGATTGGATAGCCATGTTTCAACTGCCATTCCTTATCATAGAAAGACAGCACAATTTTTGGTTGATAGCAAGCATTCAATGTCATTACACTAAAATACAATAAAAGAAATTCCACATAATTATTTAAAATTTTTAAAGGAGTAGGTAATTATAATCAAAGAAAGGGAAAAGTCTTTCTATTATGACACAAAATTTAGAACTCATAAAACCAAAACATTAGTTAATCCACCTAGAAACACATGCCAAGGTAACTAGCAAGTTGGCAGGGGTAAGTGGGTGGAGGGAAAAACTCATGACAGGTAAAAGTGATCACTTCTTTAATATATGAATGGTTCCCATAAATGAAGAAGAAAAACCCAAGAGCCCAAAAGGTAAACCAGAAAAACACGTAAGGTGATAGTTCACCCAGGAGCACCTAGGTGGGTCAGTCGGTTAAGGGTCCGAATCTTGGTTCCAACTCAGGTCATGATCTCACAGTTCGTGAGCTTGATTACACTGACAGCATGGAGCCTGCTTGGGATTCTGTCTCCCTCTCTCTGCCCCTCCTCTGCTTGCTCTCTCTCTCTCTCTCTCTCAAAATAAGTAAACTTTTAAAAATAAATAACAAAGACTATGCTTTAAAAAAAAAAAAAAGATGATAGTTCACCCAAAGAGGAAATATGATGATTCTAAGCAATAATTGAAAAATAAAACCATCAGGGGAGCCTGAATGGCTCAGTCAGGTAAGCTTCTAACTCTTGATTTCAGCTCAGGTGATCATCTCACCACTGTGGGATCAAGCCCCATGTTGGGCTCCATGTGAAGCCTGCTTGGGATTTTCTCTCACCCTCTCTCTCCCTGCCCCCACCCCCACTCACTCCCAAAATAAGCATTTAAAAATAAATAAAACCAGGGGTGCCTGGATGGCTCAGTCAGTTAAGCATCTGACTTCAGCTCAGGTCATGATCTCACAGTTCGTGGGTTCGAGCCCCTTGACCGGCTCTGTGCTGACATCTAGCTCAGAGTCTGGAGCCCGTCTTCAAATTCTGTGTCTCCCTCTCTCTCTGACCATCCCCTGATCACACAGTCTCTATCTCTGTCTCAAAAATAAATAAAACACTAAAAAAATTGTTTTAAATAAAACCAACATAAGATACCGGTGGCACAAACAGCAATTTACTGACATTCTGTGATAGGCTAGAGCAAAACACAAACCTCATGCACTGCTTATGAGGGTGTAAATTGATAAATTTTTAAGAATAATAATTTATCAATAGCTCTAGGAATTTAAAAGGGGATATCTTTTGGCCCAGTAAATCCACTTCTAAAAAATTATCTCACAGATAGAGTTCTTGTGCTATGAATAAAAGACATTCATTCATTCACTTAGTGTTGTTTATAACAGAAAAGACTAAACAACCCACAAACTTATCAATAGGGATATGATTGATTAACTCATGTTTCATTCATACATTGGAAAATTATAGAGCAGTTCAAAAGAATAAGGTATCTATATGCACTGACATGTTAAGATCCTTAGATGCATTAGATGAAAAATACGATTTGCATACACAAATAGTTTGTAACATTTATGAAAAACATACATTTGAAATGTGCCAATGCACAGAAAAGGGTTTGTAAGAATGAACACCCACTTTTCATTTTATGTAATTCTGACATTTTACCAGGAGAATATATGCACCTATTACTTTTGTAATTAGAGAATAAAAATAACTAAATGAGGTATACCAGGTTCACAGAAGAGAACTGTACTCTGAAAGGTAAAAACTCCCACATAGAACTCATTTGGGG
>NW_027531318.1:8094404-8099210 GCF_008692635.1 Crocuta crocuta
GAACAAGCCAAACTCTTCCAATAAACTGTGAGTCATGTAAAACAGCCACGCATTTTATGCACCTTTAAGAAGTGTTTCTTGGAGGGGCGCCTGGGTGGCTCAGTTGGTTCAGCTTCTGACTTCCGCTCAGGTCGTGATCACATGGTTCATGGGTTCGAGCCCCACGTCGGGCTCTGTGCTGACTGCCAGCTCAGAGCCTGGCCTGCTTNAAAAAAAAACATTTAAAAAAAGTGTTTCTTGGATTAACTGAACTGAGAGGACAGGCACACCGCAAACAAATCTTGCTCAAATCGCTTGCTCCCTAATCCAGGGTCCAGACACGAGCAGAGTGGGAGCTCCGACTTCCTTAGAATTTCTCCAGGAAACCATTGCGCGGCGTGAAGATGGGCGCTCCGTCCAGTAGCCGCTTTCGAATCTACTGTTGTGCTTGAGAACATCCTTACCTTCCCATAATTGAGCCTTAGTCCCTCTGACTGATGTTGCTCCTGAGCACAGTCCGATCACCACCCAGGAGAGAGCCTGGAACAGAGAGCAGGGCTGGAACTAGAAGCCAAACTGGAGCCCGAAGTGTAGTGGGAGGCGGGGCCCGGACTGCTGGTCAACCCGAGAGGCGTGGTCAGCAGGCATCAGTCAGCACTGGGGTCAGAGTGGCTGGGTTCCTCAAGGGAAGGATGGGAGCAGCTCTAAAAGAAAGGGTAGTGCGGGGGGTGGGGGGAAAGGGGCCTGATCCAAACCACACATCTGGACCTAGATCAGATCAGGGGTCCTAACCTAAGCGGAGACCAGCCTCAGGACGGTCTCGGAAATGTGCTCGATGTCAGAGCGCGGGCTGAACACAAGCCGAGCAGGGAATCAGCCCTGATCCTTGGGACTGTTGGGCTTGGACGTATATTTAAAGACGAGGAAGATGACCCCAGTAGGTAAAGGGACTTGACCACAGGGAGTAACTCTAATACATTACCTCTTTATTTCATTATTCTGGAGACCAAACCATGTCTTTTTAAAAAATAAAAAGGAAGGGGAGAAGGAGGAAGAAAGAAAACCTGTTAAAATTAGTAGGATAAACCATTTTAAAGAATTCCAGGCCTCTCCAACCACATATCCTTCTCCTCTCCACCTTGCTAAGCTGGCTCCTGGGCTGGAGCACAATATGGGAGGAGTTACACAGCTTCTCAAGGTTTTCTGATTAGGTGTCCCAGTGAGGTGGGACTGTGGGCTATATTCTGCAGGACACAGGCTTTGAATTAGCTTCCCTGCCTGGGTGTAGTGGTAGAACAGGCTCTCCAAGATTGGTATGACTGGCTGGATGGGTACCTGAATCAGGAAGAACTCCCCAGCAAGTTCCCTGAACCGACAGGCCAGGGGCTCAGCTCTATAGATCGGCAGAACCATTAGTTGGGCTCTCTGTGCAACTGCTACTATCTATGGGGCTGTAGGACTGTTGCAGCTTCCCTGGTACTCTGGTTAGGCTTACTGTTCTCGCAGGCTAGAACATTAGACGGGGCTTTGAGCCCGATTCCCTGCCAAGGCACAAGGATTGAACAGGCTCCAAGATCTGTATGGCTTGTTTCCTGAGGACCCAAATCAAGCTGAGCTGCTCCCTGGCCAGACAAGGGCATCAGCTCATTTCTGTAGATGGGCAGAGCCACTGGCTACCCTCTCTACTTGGTTGCTCCTCCATGGAAGAATGCTGTTGGCCAAGCTCTGAGCAGTGGTTGCTGTAAAACCTGCTCCAACTCTTCCATCTCAATCTGATCCCCAGGGATCAAGCCCCACAGATTTTTCCCATGATCCTTATGAGGCAAGACCCAAGTGGGCCTCCCAGGAAGCATCCCACGGTGCTGGAAGATCTGGATGTTCAGCCTGGGTTCTTTGTTCCTCAGTGGAGAAACCGCAGGCCCAGGTTGGGGTGGGGTGCCTCTCAGGGCAGTGCTGTGCTAGCCTCTGCAATCAGAGCATAGCTGCCCCTCTGGCCCTTCTAATGCAACCCTTCTCAGTCTCTGTGTTCCAGGGAGGTGCTTCAGCCCTACCCTGTGCTCTGGGATTTTCAAATGGTGACTGAAATTGGGAACGACTTGTGTTGCCATCTTGATGACGTCTTGATGGCATCTTGATGACCCCAGCACACGTGGTCTCATCTTTAGACCATGCTTTCATAACAGTTCCTTGGATTTGATCTTTTCCTGGAGCTATTTCTTTTTTTTTTTTTTTTTTTAGGAGAGAGAGAGAGAGAGAGAGAGACAGCGTGCGCAGGGGAGGGTCAGAGAGAGAGGGAGACACAGACTCTGAAACAGGCTCCAGGCTCTGAGCTGACAGTCAGCACAGAGCCCGACGCGGGGCTCGAACCCACGAACCGTGAGATCATGACCTAAGCAAAAGTCAGACGCTCAACCAACTAAGCCACCCAGGCGCCCCTTCTGGAGCTATTTCTTAACGTTAGCACTGTTAGCTATTTGAAGGTGCTGCGAACGTTCAAACCTACAGTTTCTCATGTTTAACAACTTCTTTAACTTCTCTCTCCCTCTCTGTCCTTTACATTGTACCATAAACTGCACCTTCAACTGTCTGCTCAAGAGGATTCTTAGTTTGCAGCACCCAGGTGGCTCAGTTCAGTGTCCAACTTCGGCTCAGGTCATCATCTCACAGTTCATGAGTTCAAGCCCTGCATGGGACTTGCTGTTGTCAACTACAGAGCCCGCTCCAGATCTTCTGTCCCTGTCTCTCTCTGTCCCTCCCCCCACTCCCAGTCTCTCTCTCTCAAAAATAAAACATTTAAAAAATTTTTTTAAAGATTCTGAGTTCAATCATCTAGCTGATTCAGTGTCTTTTCTAGTTTTCATGATCCCACATGGAACAGCGCCTCTCAACTTTTTGCCATCACATAGCAGGGATTTTCTTGTCACCAGTCTCCAATAATATTCTTCTCACTTACCTTACAGCCTCCATGGCAGCCTCCTTGAGGGCCACAGGGCTGTTAATAATAATTCCAAGGCCTTTTGCCTTTCACTAAAAGTATCCTTTTTTTTTTTTTTTTAATGTTTTATTTATTTCTAGGAGAGAGAGAGACAGCGTGAGCAGGGGAGGGTCAAAGAGAGAGGGAGTCACAGACTGAAACAGGCTCCAGGCTCTGAGCTGGCAGTCAGCACAGAGCCGGACGCGGGGCTCGAACCCACAAACTGCGAGATCGTGACCTAAGCGAAAGTCGGACGCTTAACCGACTAAGCCACCCAGGCGCCCCATTTCAAGACTTGTTTTTAAGCCTTGTTGGGGCAAGTCTAGAGTGGTCTTTAGTCCAGAGATAGTTTTCCCATAGTATTAAGCAAAACTCTCTGGAATTTCTATTGAAAGCCCCAAGCGGTCAATGGGGACTCTGCATTCTGGCTGGTCAAAACTTAAACATCCCCCAGCTCTGAATGAGCTCTGGCAACTTTTTAGCATATATTTCTCTAATTGTGTTCTGCTCATGGAGTTTTATCCCATGCATGTATGGTTAAGGACTTAGTAACAGACTCTAGACAGGCTTTGCTTGGCTTCATGGAAGCTCCTCCTCCAAATCTATGAGTGAGTATTTAAAAACAAACTGAAGGGAGCCCCGTGCACATTTGTGAATCACTTTTCTCCATAGTTTCCTCCTCTCTGGTACTCAGCTTCACCTCTTCCAGTCACCTCATCCCCCTTAATTCTGCTTGATCTCCTCAGGTTAGAGAAAATGTTGTGCTTTGCTTAGATTCTCCTTCCTGAGCTGCAGTCTGGAACATGTCTCCAAGAAGGTCAGGATGGTTCTATGGTTCACCTCATTTGTTTCTTTTTTCCCCCCATAGATCACAGTTCTGCACTGTTTGTTATCCAGTTTCTGAAAATAGTGGCTCAACACATTTTGACCCACCATTTACAAGAAGAAGACCATCTTTTTTTTTTTTTTTACAAATAGTTTATTGTCAAATTAGTTTCCACATAACACTCAGTGCTCATCCCCACAAGTGTCCTCCTCCATGCCCATCCCCCCTGAAGAAGACCATCTTTTAATTATCTCATCTGAGCTGGAAATAGAAGCCTCCTATTCTTTTTCCTATTTATGTCGTTCATTTTGTTATCTAAGTTTGGGCTCACTCTGGTTCATCTCCTTGAAGTAAGCTTTGAAGTAAATTAATTATATGGGACTTCAACATATCTGGGAAATCCCTTTTCTCTCTTTTCATAAATTAATAGCAATGTAATACTAAAAATGATCTTGTAACCCCCTTGATTGGCTCTTACACCTTCTAAAATAACAACAGAAAGATTCTGCTTTAACAAATAAGTTTCGAAGGAAATTGCAAGAGAGACTGATAAATATACTATGCCAATTGCCTGGAAAGTTGAGAAAAGTTCTTCCATATAACATTTTTATCTTCAAATTTCAAAGAATAAATCACCACTGTAAATAATATTCTTTTATGCTGTAAATCTGCAAGACAGTATGATTCTCACCCTCTATTCCTACTTCCCCCACCTGACTTTTTTCCTTTTCTTTATAGAGAAAGATCTTGGGGATGATTTAGGTATAACTTTGTTAGTTAGCGTTCATCAAAGTATATGGTCATACTGTCTAAAGTTAAAGAAGTTGTTGACCATTTAAAAATCAAACTATAGGGGCAACTGACTGGCTCAGTTGGTAAAGCATGTGATCAGTCCATCGTGGTTGTGAGTTCAAGTCCCACAGTGGGTGTAGAGATTACTTAAAAAAATTTTTTAGGTTAAAATTTTATTTTATATTTTAATAGTTTATTGTTAAGTTGGTTTCCATATAACACCCAGTGCTCATCC
>NW_027531318.1:8099359-8128693 GCF_008692635.1 Crocuta crocuta
TGATCTAGTTTCATCCTTCTGCATGTTACTGTCCAGTTCTCCCAGCACCATCTGTTAAAGAGGCTGTCTTTTTTCCATTGGATACTCTTTCCTGCTTTGTCGAAGATTAGTTGGCTGTACACTTTTGGGTACAGAACTCAATTCTGAGTTCTCAATTCTATTCCATTGGTCTATGTGTCTGTTTTTGTGCCAATACCATACTGTCTTGATGATGACAGCTTTGTAGTAGAAGCTAAAGTCTGGGATGGTGATGCCTCCCGTTTTGGTTTTCTTCCTCANACACATTCTTATCGATAAGAGTGCTTCTGTTTGTGATTGTTTTATGTATTTAGATGCTTCCATATTTGGTACATAGATGTTTATAATTGTTAGCTCTTCCTGATGGCTAGACCCTGTAACTATTATATAATGCCCTTCTTCATCCCTTGTTACTGTCTTTACTTTAAAGTCCAGTTTGTCTAAGTATAGCTACTCCAGCTTTCTTTTGACTTCCAGTAGCATGATAGATATTTCTCCATCCCCTTACTTTCAATCTGAAGGTGTCCTCCAGTCTAAAATGAGTTTCTTGTAGACAGCAAATAGATGGATTTTGGTTTTTTATCCATTCTGCTACCCTATGTCTTTTTATTGGGGCATTTAGTCCATTTACATTCAGTGTTATTATTGAAAAATATGGGTTTAGAGTCATCATGTCCTTTGTGGGATTCATGCTTGTGGTGGTGTCTCTGGTATCTTGCGTTCCTTGCAACATTTCCCTCAAAGAGTTCCCCTCAGGATTTCTTGTAAGGCTGGTTTAGTGGTGACAAATTCTTTCAATTTTTGTTTATTTGGAAAGACTTTTATCTCTCCTTCTATTCTGGATGACAAGCTTGCTGGATAGAGGATTTTTGGCTGCATATTTTTTCTGTTCATCACATTGAAGATCACCTGCCGTTCCTTTCTAGCCTGCCAAGTTTCAGTAGATAGGTCTGTCACCACTCTGATAGCTTTCGCTTTGTATGTTAGGGCCCTTTTATCCCTAGCTTCTTTCAGAATTCTCTCTTTGTCCTTATATTTTGCCAGTTTCACTACGATTTGTCGTGCAGATAGATTCAAGTTACGTCTGAGGAGAGTTCTCTGTGCCTCTTGGATTTCAACGTCTGTTTCCTTCTCCAGATTGGGGAAGTTCTCTGCTATAATTTGTTCAAGGACTCCTTCAACACCTTTCCCTCTCTCTTCCTCTTCTGGAATTCCTATGATACGGATATTATTCCGTTTGATTGTATCGCTGAGCTCTCAAACTCTCCTTTTGTGCTCCTGAATCAGTTTATCTCTCTTTTTCTCAGCTTCCTCTTTTTCTATAATCGTGTCTTCTAAATCACTTATTCTCCTTTCTGCCTCTTCAATCCGTGCATTGGATATTTCCATTTTATTTTGCATCTCATTTATAGCATTTCTTAATTCATCACAACTATTTTTAAGCTCCATAGTCTTTGTAGCAATCGTTTCTCTGATGTCTTCCATGCCTTTTTCAAGCCCAGAGATTAATTTTATGACTATTGTTCTCAATTCTTGTTCAAGTATGTTGCTTATATTTGTTTTGAGCAGTTCTTTAGCTGTCAATTCTTTCTGGAATTTCTTTGCAGGAGAGCTCTTTTGTTTTGTCATTTTGGTTAGCTTTCTATCTCTTGTTAGTTTTAAAAACTTTTTATGCATTCTGCACCTGTACCTGAGCGCTGCTGTACCAAAGAAGGCTCTTTGACTGTCCAGGGCCTGTCCGTTCAGAAAGTGTTCTTTGAATGGTATCTCTTGGTCTCTCTTGTTGATACCTTGGTTATTTGATTTTCCTACTCATAGTGGTATTTGGAACTCTCCACTATGTGTACTTTGGCATGTTTCTTGAGGTAGTCCTGGAAAAGAAAAACAGACAAACACACTGGGAACAAAGGCACACAAACGCACAGATAAATCCAACAAACACGCTAACCGAAAGGGAAAATGAAAAAGTAAAGAGAAAAGAGCAAGGAGGGAAGGCGAATAACAAGAAATAAAAATACATAAAAAAGAAAAAAAGAAGAAAAGAAAAGGAAAAAGAAGAAACCCAGTAGTCAAAGGACAGTCTAAAGCATATAACCAGATTTCCCAGCTACAAATAAATAGCCGGGTGTATGCAGTGCAGTTGGAAGAGCATCGAGAAAGAGAGAAATGACAGGCGGGGATGAAGAGAAATTGGAAATGAAATGAGCAGGCAGAAGGAGTAAGAGGCTTTTTTCAAAGAGCGAAAGAGTGGAATATGGTTGGAGAAGAGGCGAAAGAAATGACGATGATGCTATCCAGAGAAACTATATAGTCTGATTACTCCAGAGAGAAAGAGATGAAAAGGTAGGTAGGTGTAGAATTTACATCTAGAGAATGGATTAAATGTGACTGTTTAAGCAAGCCAGTGACCAGAATTAATCAGGGCAGTGCATCCATGTTGGTCTTGCCCTGGCTCCGGTGAAGAAGAAGAAGAAGGAGGAGGAGGAGGAGGAGGAGGAGGAGACGGTGGCAACTCTCTAGCAGGGATGGGCATGGTTTGGTCCAGTGAGAAGAAGAAGAAGAAAGCAGAAAGCAGAAAGCAGAACAAGAAGAAGAAGAAGAAGAAGAAGAAGAAGAAGAAGAAGAAGAAGAAGAAGAAGAAGGAAGAGGAGGAGGAGGAGGAGAAGGCGGCAACTCTCTAGTGGGGATGGGCATGGTTTGGTCCAGTGCGAAGAAGAAGAAAGAAGAAAGAAGAAAGAAGGAAGAAGAAGAAGAAGAAGAAGAAGAAGAAGAAGAAGAAGAAGAAGAAGAAGAAAAAGAAGAAGAAAGAGGAGAAGGAGGAGGAGGAGGAGAAGGCGGCAACTCTCTAGCGGGGATGGGCATGGTTTGGTCCAGTGCATCCCACGGGGATCCTGCCTTGGCGGTTGTGGGGAGAAAAGTGGTAGCGCCCCAGTCCCTTCTTGAACCAAGCATTGCAACTCACTTTTTTTGAGGGGGTGTAAACTCCCTGTGCCGCGGGTGTAGCCAAGGTGGGCTGTGCTCTATATCCCAGGCCAGGCCTCGTTTCCAGATCTCGGTCCGTGAGCCCCATTGAAATTGCCCAAAATATAAACACACAGGCGAGCCCCTCAGGGCAGTTTCAAGCGTCTCGCCTTCACCTTGGGGATTGAGCCAGAAGCCGCTGCTCCCGTCTCCTCCAGGTCGGGCTGGTGAACGGGGAGCAGTTTCCCCCGGGGTCGCCTGGGACGAGTGCGTCCCGCCTAGGGTCAGCAGGAGAGCAGGAAACTGGATCCCTCTGTATCCCAAGTGGAGGTTTTTCTCTTCTCCAGCGACAAGGACAGTGTCTTGAGCAGTTTCAGCTACTCTTCTCCCCACTAGACTCACTTCGGCTCCCCGCAAAGGGGGATCCCCCCTCCCTCTGTGTCTCTGGTCCCAGCCCGATTTTATCTTCCCCAGTTCACACTCACGCTATAAGGTTTTCTCAGCGGACTCTGTCTCCTTTTCCTCCCAAACTCCTGGATTCTGTAAGGGTTCCTATGGCTTCAGGCCTTCTCTGTTTGAGAGAAGGGGGAGTGTGAAATGTACGGAGCTCCCTACTTCTCCGCCATCTTGCCTCTCCCCCTTAAATTAAAAAAAAAAATAGGGGTCCCTGAGTGGCTCAGGTCACGATTTCACAATTCACAATTTATGAGTTCGAGTCCTGCATCAGGCTCTGTGCTGACAGCTCAGAGCCTGGAGCCTGCTTCAGATTCTATGTATCTCTCTCTCTCTGCCCCTCTCTCACTCATGCACTCTCTCTCTCTCTCTCTCTCTCTCTCAAAAATAAACATTAAAACATTAAATTTTTTTATTTGCTGAGTAATACTCCATTGTTTATATATACCACATCTTTATCTATTCATCCATCGATAGAAATTTGGCCTCTTTCCATACTTTGGCTATTGTTGATAGTGATGCTATAAACACTGGGGTGCATGTGAAATCATTGTTCCACTCTATGCTAACTAACTTCTATGTAAATTTTTTAAAAAATTAAAAAAAATTTAAGTATCAGCTGGGAGTAACTAAAAAAAGAGAGAGTTAAATTATAACACAACTATACTTATAATGAAGAACATACAAGCATTTATAATTATTTTAATTTGATACTCAGTTCATAACTGATATCTATTGTTTCATATATATGTGTATGTATATGTATATACTTTTACATAATACACAATAAAATACTTATTATCGATGCCATGCAGAGGAGAGTTGATATTCCTGGCAGTTGTAGGTTTAAAACGATTTTACTGTTTTTCTAATATCAATAGAGAATATCAGCATTCTTTTCCTCTTTTTGCATAAATGATTGAAAAGAATATATTCTGTTCTCTGAAATGAAAAGGGCCTTAAGAATTCTAAAGTTCGAGATTTTCTTGAGGGCATCTGATCTGAATCATACAGTGGAATAACTGTGGGTTTTATCACCTTTATACTGCCTGGATGACGTCCTGAGACACAATCCTTTGGTCCAGAATTTCTTCAAGAGGCAGGGCATGGATTGGCAAATGGAGTCAGAATCCAGGAAGAGCCATTACAACCACATTTCTCGTTAGCCATTTTGGTCCTAATAGGAAGAACAGTCTCATAGAACACCTTACAAAGAGAGGGAGGGTAGAAAAGAGGTAGATGTTAACACTTCTTCCTTTTTTGACAAAAGTAATAATAAACCTCCATTCTGGTGTTAAAAGTGTGCAGTTCATTCAGTCACTTCACAATACTTTTTGAACATTTGCATTGTGGCACACACTCCTTTGGGCACAGATAGTAAAGCAATGTATGAAATATATAGAACTCTTCGGCCCTGTGGAATTTACATAATAGTGGCTGAGGAAGAAAGCACACAAGATAGTAAGTGAGGAGGTGATCACTGTCAGGGAGAAACCTCACAGCAATTACCATGAAGTCCAGCAAGATAATGTGAGACCTCATCACTAAATAAGAATGTGTGTGTAACTGCACTCAGAAGTTAGTGTCCATGCATGTATACATACACGTGTGTTGGTGGGCAGGGCAGGAAATTGCCACAGGGGTATATGACCAAAGTAGGCTTATTCTTATAAGTATATTAACATACATTAATCTGAAAAGTAAATTTAGGTAAAGGAAGTGCAGTACTCCTACATATTGTCAATCATGATTATTGTTTTATTCCCTTTCCTCAGACAGTTTGGGATCAGCATCAACTTTCTGGATATCAACAAGGAAATTAATTTTGAATTATAAAGTATGTACTTTACTTTAACAGAATTTATTAGACTTAAGGGTTCACTGTAAGGTTTTTAGTAAGTAGAAAAACAATCAAATAGAACTGACATTCCAGGGAGATTTCCTAATAAAAAGCCCACACCTCATTCTTTTGTCATAACAAAAGCCTTCACTCACTGGACATTCCAGCCAAGCCCTCCAAATCTTCAGCACCCTCTGGTATATAGAAAGACATTCTTGTAAATCCAGGAGTCATTACATTTGTTTTATGGGGTACAATCTTTTTGAAAGTAGAAGAGAAAAAGGAATTCCGTGATGTGACACAACAAAATCCAACCAAAGGGACATTTTTCTCAAGTGCGGTATAATACCTGTCCCCTAAACATTTGTGGAGAACCAGCATATCAGACACTGCAAAGCACATGGAAGAAGACTGATTTGGAGGATATACAAACTCCAGTATCTAGCATCAGAGAAATATAGCGAAAAAGCACTGATGTATGCTTTCAGGCAAAATAGGTGATTATGTTTTGTACAGGCATGTCAGATGTCCAGAGCCTTTCTTAAGGGATTCAGAATGGTATTATTTTTTTTCATCCTCTGTTCTAATGTTGGTCCAACAAAATAAAACTCACACACTTAAAGTGTCAGGTTGGTGAAGCCCATATGATGATCAATTCATTCAAATAATAACTGTCATCAACAACACAATGAGGAAAATCATCAAGGTCATAATGTTAAAAGATCTCAAAAAAATTAATAAAATGAAATAAATAAGTTTTCTTCCTCCAAAATAAAAACTATATTCCAGGTGTTAAACTGCTATGGAAATCATAAAAGAAATGTTAATAGGAAAAACACACAGCTCATCAATAAAAACCTAAAGCCAACAAAATCTTGAGCCAAGAATAAATTGCAAGCCATGATAGAGCTATTGAGGGTTTTTTTAGGTCATTTATTGAAGAAACAGATATTTGGCATAGAGCTGGTCAAGCCTAAAACACTCTTAGTAGGTATGCATAGTTTTTGAATAGATGTTACCAATAGAGGTAGCAGCCATTATTCTCTCTCTCTCTATCAATCACACACACACACACACACACACACACACACACACGATTGCAAACTAGATTCCCCACATATATTAGCCCTTTAAGGTTTTGTTTTCCAATTTTCTCTTTTTATTGAGCTATTTTTCCCACAATTATTTTCTCAATAGATAATCTCTGAACTAGGCAAATAATGGAATCATACAAATATACACTCACATAAACAAACACAGACTTTTTTCCCCAAGTGTTTGTCTTCTACCCATACTGGTTATATCTCTAAAGCAGTCTTTTACAATGTTATTTGTATAGCAGGTCACCAAATATTGTTCCCTTTAAACGCGCACCTGTATCTTTCATCAACTCTAATGGAAAGTCTGTGAGCACACTACCACTGCTAGGTTCAAGAGTCAAAGAGGGGACAAGGTTTTATGAATTTTTCAGATTACTGACCAAGAAATGTAGTTCCTTTCCTACATTACCAATACTATTTAAAATGAAGGTCATAATATTTCTGGAATGGAAATTTGATAACTTTAAAAATAAACAACAGCTTACTTTTATTTCAATACTTTCTCTGGTGCTTAAAAGGAAATACATTATTGATGCCTTCTGCCAATAGTTTCTTAGTAATAAAATGAATAAAAGCTAGTGTGTCGCACAATTCCTTCACCAGTAACGAATAAACCTAATCTATAATTTCAATACCCTTTTCAATAATAGTTACAGATTTTCCACACAACTGACGGCTTCTTTCATCCTCACACAGACAAATATGTACAAGACAGTCCATTGTCCACACAGTCCTTTCTTATTTTCTTGCTGAAATGTGGTGAAATGCACACAGTTTCAGGTGACTTCAGGAATGTTGAGAAATACTCTATCCATTCCCTGAGAAAGGGCTTCATTATTTTCTTCATATGAATTCTGCTTCCAGTTGACTCACTCCTGTAATAGTGTTTTGAGACCAAAAACTTTTCAGCAGATTGTTTTTCTAGGGTAAATCTCTACTTATCACATACTGTGTTTTCCTCACTTTGTCCTCATTGCCATTGATTAGAAAGAATGGGTGATTTTGAAAGTCTCTAATCAACAATGGCTACTTGCTTCAAATTGGCCAAAGCATCCTCATCTGACCAAAAGAAGAATCTTCAAATCACTGATTGTTGGCAGCATAAAAGAGTACATATTTAAGATCCAAGATCAACTTAGGATATGTTGTACTGTATATTACTTTACATTTATTCTGAGATCCGTTGTGCTGGGAAAGCAGTTGCGTATCTATTCTTACAAATAAAGTTTGGAGGTTCCTAGATTTCCATGTACATGTTCAGAAATGCAAAGATGATAACCCTGTCTGTGCCTTTGGAAAAGAGCAGAGGTAGTCATCTTACATAAGGGTGATCATAAGGGCATACCTCCCTTTGTCACCTCCTCTCCTGGCCACTTCCAGCCATAGATCTCAACAGACCAATGCCACCGTAGACAGAGACAGTACCCATCACTAAGAGAGGAAATTTGTTTTGTTTACTGTGACAGTCACCCTGCTTTATTTCCTAAAGATCAGAAACCAACTCATCTTTGGGATTGTGCAACAAATCCCCAAAACAAAATGGCAAAACCCACAAGTGTAGGATCATGCTATGTCTATTTACAATTATGAGACACAAATTTTGACATACTCGTGTCAAGGTAAGAGTCTCTTCAAGTCAGGATTATGTATTTTAAAACTATAGAAGTGACATCTTGTGTTTTTTTTTTAATTCCAATGGATATAGCTTCTTAAATACAAATTATTATGCTGAAGGTAATATTGCGAAGAAGCGAGGAATCATGTGAATAACAAAGTTTCTAAGGTAGGAACCTGACCTCTAAGATACAATTTGAGCCTTAGACTTAGAAACCCACAAACCCAAGTTTGAGAAACTTGTTTGAGTGATGTTCAACATCACTCATCACTGGGGAAATATAAGTCAAAGCCACAGTGAGATATCATCTCACATCTGTAAGAATGGCTATTAACAAGAATACAAGAGATAACAAATGTTGAGGAAAATGAGGAGTAAAGGGAACCCTGTGCACTGTCAGTGGGAATATACTTTGGTGCAGCCACTGTGAAAACAGTATGCAGGTCCCCCAAAAAGTTAAAAATAGGACTATTATATGATCCAGGAATTCCACTTCTGGGTATTTGTCTGAAGAAAACAAAAACAGTAATTCAAAAAGATAGATGCATCCCTTTGTTCACTGAAGCATTATTTATAATAGCTGAGATATGGAAACAACCTAAGTACGCATTAATGGATGAATGGATGAAGAAAATGTGTTAAAGATATAAAATGGAAAATTATTCAGCCATAAAAAGAAATGAAATCTTTCCTTCTGCCACGATGGATGAGACTTGAGGTCATTATGCTGAGTGGAATAAATCAGACAAAGAAAGACTAATATTACATTATCTCACTTATATGTGCAATCTAAAAACTAATGACTTCAGTGAAAAGTGCCGAGAATACTTCTGTTGAGGCAGAAGCTAAATGGGAGTGGATTGGGCAGTACGTGGGAGGTGAGGAAATGGATGCTGTGACTTCAAATCATCTCTGAAGGAGTTTGCGTGCGGAGGAGAGAGATACAGAAGGGTAGCTGAAGCTGTGTGTGAGAACCAAATATAGTT
Source organism: Crocuta crocuta (assembly GCF_008692635.1). Classification (NCBI taxonomy): domain Eukaryota; kingdom Metazoa; phylum Chordata; class Mammalia; order Carnivora; family Hyaenidae; genus Crocuta; species Crocuta crocuta. The sequence continues at coordinate 8,108,333 of NW_027531318.1, forward strand.
ATTTTGATGAGGGAGTCTTTAACATATCTAAATGCTAGCAGGCGGATTCAATGAGTAGACACTGAAGTTACAAGATAGAGAATGAGATTATTAATACTGTAAAGAACTGGAGAAAAAGTAGGAAGATGGGATCCAAAATACAAGTGGGGTGATTGCCCATTGACAAGAGAGAAATCTAAGCTGGGAAAGGTAAGAGTGGAGGCTGGTGCACTGGGAGGAAACAGAGCATGAGGAACCTGTCAGTGCCAATGAGGTTCAGACGCTGAAAAGTGATGACCATGATTTGGAATAATGGGAGGTTGTGGTCAGAGGGTAAAATGCTATCATTTCTGACTCTGGAGGTGAGGTAAATGGAATACACTCTATCTCATTTCCTTAAGACCCATAAGGGGATTTAACAGGGTAGAAATTATGTTTAAAACCCAGGCTTCTCACCTGGTTTTTGATTCATAACCACTCAGTCAGAACCTTTCTTTCCACCGTTTTGCTGTCAATGTAAATGTTAAATATTCTGAGGATGCTGTCCAAAATAGCGTAGAAAATGTCAGTGTAAGACTTGCAATAAACCAGATTCAATTCTCTCAAAACTAAAGTGATCTAGTTTTCATAGAAGGGGGGGAAATGTATTTTAGTTTTTTTCCACAAGAAAAGCACAGTCATTGTGTTAATATAGTGGGTTGAGCTTTCATAAAATAAATCTGGAAAGCCTAAAATATATGAATATATTATTACACTTTGCATTATGCTGTTGAGCTCTAAAGAAGCTTCCAATACCTGGCATCAAGAATCTTTTACCCAGAAGAACTCTCCTCTTCTCATATTCTTCTCCAGATTTGGTGAGAGCCATCCTCCCAGGCACTCATACAGAACACTCATTAATTACACTTTGTGAGATGGAAGTTAATGAAAGTCAAGAATAAGCAGCTACATCTAAAGCTTTCCTTATCAGTACAATTATATGACCACACATCAGTACAAGGAAGCATCCCCAGACCCCACTTTGAGCACAAAGATTTTAGACTGAAGATTTCTGTTAAATGCCTCCATTTCAGGCTTCTGAGCAAGTACTATATACAATGGGTCAAGGGAAATCCAGTCACAGTTGGTGACTGGGTGGAAGAAGTACAGAGGGAAGGATAGAGACACGGAGAGGGAGAGCTATTGATTTTAGGTTAGGAGGCTCTAAGCCCAGAAATTTTTCTGAAGTCAACTTGCCTGCCATTATGCTTATCCATAGAAGTAAATGGCTGAAAAGTAACAACAGGTCACATATGTAATTCTCTCCATGAGACTTTCTTCCTAAGATGAAGATCTCTAGAGTTAGATTTAGTCCTTAACCATAATTAAAAAAAATTTTTTTAATGTTTTATTTATTTCTGAGAGAGAGAGAGAGAGAGAACGTGAGCGGGGGAGGGTCAGAGAGAGAGGGAGACATAGAATCAGAAGCAGGCTCCAGGCTTTGAGCTAGCTGTCAGCACAGAGCCAGACGCGGGGCTCAAACCCATGAACCGTGAGATCATGACTTGAGCCAAAGTCGGACACTTAACTGCCTGAGCCACCCAGGCGCCCCCATTAACCATAATTATAAGCTGTGCATTTTCACTGCATTTACTAGTGTAGTTCTTATTGCATTGGGAATATTGGCCTGGGGCCATGTTACAGTCCTGATCCTTTCCTAGGAAGATCTAGCAGACATAGGTTACATTTAAAATCTGCCCATAAACCTTTTCTTTTGGTATTTGAACCTTATATGGTCCAAATAATTCTGACGCAGCTGTCAGTCAAGTGGACGCATAACCCAGATCAATGAAGGAGGATCCTTTGTAGGAATACCAAGAGAGAGACTAATGGCTTCTGAGTTTGAGAGCTGTGAATATCATGAAAATCTAGTGTTGCTGGGGCAAGCGTTCCTGTAACATGGACAGATGTGGAGGATGAAGAGGACAACACAGAGAAAAACAGAGCCAACAGTGGAGCATCTATATGTAGCTGTTTGAAGTCATTCAAGTCCTGAACTTTTAAGTCTCATGAGTTGACAAAATTCCCTTTGACTTAAGCTCGTCTACATTGGGCTTTTATTACTTGCAACCAAAAGGGATCAGACTGATGAAGAGGAGGAAACCGTGTGGTAAAGGGAGGGTGAGAAGAGGAAGTTCCCAGAACTAGAGCTAGACAATAACTTTACAACAGCATTTAGGATGGGAAGATAGCTGGGTCCCCACTGGCTCCCTTCATTTGTGTTCTGGAGGCCCAGGATGGTATGCTAAACCAGAATATGTAACAGAGTCAGGTCAGAGCTGAGATCTCTTCCTTCTCCTTCCTCAAACACCCTCAGTACTCCTCTCACTTCAAAATAGCATTGCTAGGAGAGCTTAACTCCATGCACAGCTGACATTTTTATCTTCCTCATTCTGCCTGTATTCTCAGTCAACTCATACCCTTGAACCAGACAGGGAACTCCTGGCCAAAACCACTTTACATCTGATTTCCCCTCACATAACTGAATTTCGGTTGCCCAATGCCTATTCGCTTGCAAAACTCCCAGAGACACTCCTTTCCCTCCCATTGTGATTCCAACTGTGTAAATCCCACCCCTGTAACTAAAGAGGCTTCCCTACATTGTCATAGCATTTGACTTTACAGCATTTGTGAATTCCCATTATGCACACACTTAAGTGGATCACAGCATTTGTATACTAAGGAAAAAAGAAAACATAGTTCATGCTCTGATCCAGAAAAAAGAAAACTCAGAAAACTGTTCTGTGCCAAATTATTTTGAGAGTGTAGTAAACAGCTAATATTGTTCCCAACTACCTCTAAAGAATGAACAAGATAATTAAGAAGGCTTAACATGACCCAGATTAGGAAATACAATTTGAAAAGCACCAAAGCAATACTTCAGTAGTAACTTTTACCTATGGGCTACAGTATTGGCCTTAACCACCATATGCTGTAATATTTGAAGATCTATAATTAGGCAGAAAGATTAGGGATTCTTTGTCAGAAGAGGCAAATATGTACAAGCTCTGAAAAGCACAAATTGCTGGTACCATCTGCCTTAACTTTTAAATCTTTATTCTTTATTCATTTTACCAACATATATTGAGAGCTAAGCATCAGTCACAGAGATGAATAAAACACATTCCCCATAATAAGCTTACAGCATAATAAGTCATACAGACATGCACAGAATTACTCAATGTTATTAGTCATTCTTTGGATTAAAACATTAAAAATCCAGGAGGTAATATCTAGCACTTAAATTGTAACAAACACAGAATGGTATTCTGGAAAGGTGAGTTGTTTTGGGAGGAAGTAAGAAAGATTTGGGACATACAGGTATGCAGAAGTCCTGGAGAACTGATACCTCCACAAAATATGTTCAGAAGCATAGAGATCTCTGCACCCAGTAGTGCTTTTCCTTAGGCTCAGAGCCATGTAAGAGTCTTTTACAGTAAGATCCTGTCATCGCACCCATTCTCATAACAGCCCCCTATTTCAATCTGGAGATTACTTCTCCCTCGGTCTAGTCCACATACTCTGGGTGGGCTCTACCACTGCTCCAAAGGTGGACCACATGTCTCAGGCCCACATTCCCCTGCCCATGGAGCTTGGTTCTTGGGTAGGCATATGTGTGATTTCCAGCTTTCTCAGCAAAGGAGCTCATGTTCTTATTAGGCTTGCATCTTGAACTCATCCGAGTCTAGAACTGCTGCAGTCATCTTGCCACGAAGAGGAAGACTGTAAGTTCCAGGGGCCATGATGGGAATCTTGCATATAAAGCTAACCCGGTGCAAGGCAGAGAAGAGACATGGAGGGGCTGGATATCAAGCCCTAATGATATTGAGCCCAGAATCCAACTGTCCCAGAAGCCAGGCTATCTGTGGACTTTTCAGTTGAATGAGAAAATTTCGTCTCTGCCTTATGTCCTTTGGAAGAGTTCTAACACATGTAAACTAATGTGGAAAACAATTATAACAGACCTGCTTTGTAAACCCCTTCTCATCATTTTCTGGGCCCTATCCAAAGTTGCCAGGGGTTAGAGTCTAACAAGGATGTCACAACTTCAAGTTACTTTAAACGCAACATCACAGAAAATTTGATTGTGGAATGTTTAGCCAAAATCTATTTTGTAGGCATTTTGAGAAATCCAAGTTTTATTTATTGGATAATCTAGGAAAACTAGCAAGAACCAATTAGACATAATCAGCTTTGAGTACTGGTTTTGGCCATCCAAACTCATAAATGCATTAGAATTCTGGCAACAAAGACAAGACATATAGCCAGATCCTTAAGCATGTAAATAGATTTCTAGTACTTACTGCTTTTTAGTAGCTGGTTTGTACGCACATATATGAGTTTGTATGAAAAAATGTTAATAAAATTGCCAATATAAGGCTTTAAATTTGAAACTTACTCTGTAATTTAACATTTGTGAGCAAAATTACTACAGTATTCCACCTTATTCATTAGTCACTTATTCCACATTGAAGCTTTGTTACAAGTAATGCAAATTACAAATCTTATTCCACCTATGAATTCTTATTTAATGCAATAACTCTTAGTCTTATAATCTATGAGCCCATGGTTGAGGGAAAATTATAACCAAACATCACCCAACAGCTTGTAATCTTGGAAAAAAATGTAAAAATTGAAAAGCAGTGTCAAACTTTTAAAAATGGGAAAATGGTGCCATCTTGTGGTTATAAAGATGTTAAAAATGAAACGTTTTTATCTTCCTTTTTTCAATATTTTAAATAATCACTGCCAAAATCAGGCCCACCTTAAAAAATTATTTCGCTCAGTGTTCTAAAATACCCAGATAATGCCTCTTTATTCCTCTTTTAGAATATTATTAATGTGTAGAATTTTCCTTGACAATCAGATTCATTGCTATCTCTGCCAGGAAAATCTAATTTCCTGAAAAAATAGTTTCCATGATTATACTTTGATTTTTGAATTGGAGACAGATCTTAATTCTGAAAGCTAAGGTAATGCATTTATGGAAAAAAGCTCTAAAACATCTTTTAGGCATTAACATGGTAATCAGCAAATGTCTTTGAGAGATGGTTCCAAGCACTAGAAAGGGCATGTGACTTGATCTTTAAGAGTTCATGAAAGTGCAGGTTGACTTCCAGAAAACATAGTGCTTATAGGTGTTAAAATCCTTCTTCCCAGAAATATTTGGATTGATCAAAGAAATAATACAAGCATGAGCCAAAATATCATCCCAAATGCCCCACATCTTACACACCAGACTGAAGGAAAATGCCAAGAGCTCACTCTTATGCATCCTTACTTTGAATACAAAATGGTGCCAGGAGGGGCGCCTGGGTGGCTCAGTCGGTTGAGCGTCCGACTTTTGCTTAGGTCATGATCTCGCAGTTCGTGGGTTCGAGCCCCGCGTGGGGCTCTGTGCTGACTGCCAGCTCAAAGCCTGGAGCCTGTTTCAGTCTGTTGACTCCCTCTCTCTCTGACCCTCCCCTGCTCACACTCTCTCTCTCTCTCTCTCCTAGAAATAAATAAAAATATTTTTAAAAAATTTAAAAAAAAATGGTGCCAGGAGAAGCAGAAGCAAGCCTTCCTCTGCATTATAAATGCAATCTGGTATATCCATGGGCACATCAGTCCATGAAGACTAAAGGGATCTCCTCCTAAGGGATAATATTTGGGTGAAATGCATTTGTGCTAGCATAAAAGACCTCCTAGTCTAAGCTGATATAGTCATTTAAATAGTTATGTTTAAGTTTAATAATCTACTTCAATAGAAAAGACATTTGTACTTTATAGGAATAAAAAGTAAATATACAAATTTGCACTACTTGCCTGGTAGAATTATTGATAGGAACAATGAGAATAGAAATAGTAGCAGACTCAGGGCATCTGGATGGTAAGTATCTGGCTCTTGGTGTCAGCTCAGGTCACGATCTCACGTTTTGTGGGTTGGGCTCTGAACTAACAACTGACAGCATTGAGCTTGCTTGGGATTCTCTCCCTCTCTCTCTGCCCTCCCCATCTCTCTCTCTCTCTCTCAAAATAAATAAATAAACACTTTTTTTTTTTAAAGTAGCAGACTTAAAGGATGATTGTGGAGCTGGCCACAGCAAGGAGAGAAAGAAAAAGGTGTAGAGTGAAAGAGCTGGGGGGGGTGGGGGGAGAAAGAGTTCTAGAAGGTATTACATAAGCATAGGGTAAAATCATGTGTAATGATCATATTTGGCTAAGCAAATTAAAGAGTAGTAATAATAAAAGTCAACATTTGTTGGATACTTACCAAATGTCAGTTAGAATTTTTGTATTTAGTCACCTTTGAAAAAAAGAAAAAATAGGTAAGCTTCCTAACACTACTAGAATTAGATGGCTTGATGGGATTTTTCAGAGAATTTTCCTCTAACTTCAAAACCCCAGAGATCACCTCTAATATGTATCATATTCTTCAACAGAATGTGGCATGGTGCCCATGCATTCACTAAACAAATATACCAGACTTTTTTTCAAAGGATAGGCTGAAACATTTTTAAATGTTTTAATGTCATGATAAAATGGCCATATAAGCACAGATTCTTGAAGTCCCTTTTGAACTCACTCTTGAAAGTGAGTGAAGTGAACTTAAAAAGTAAAAACAGTGAGGAACATGTCTTCCATGATGAAATTTCCAAGATGAAACAAATAAAAACAGGCCCAATGTTATGCCACAATCTCGCACCAAATTAAAATATAGTGCCTAGAATGGAAAAGTGACTCACTTTCTAGAGAAGAGTAAGCAAACTAGCAGCAAGTAGGGCAATTCTGGAAACCCTACTCAGTGCAGGCAGCTCAGGGGCAGAAAGAGCATATCAGGTTTCCAGCCTCTTTCCTGTGCTGGCCGTAAAGAGTTCGAGGCCTACACTGAAAGAGCTGCCAAATTTATCTTCCACTTTGGCCCAAGGAGAAAACACTGAAGGGCCAAGGTCCAATCACCATTTTTACACCGTTGGCAGTGAAGATAGCAATGATTCAGCTAAGAGAGGAAAAATCCAGAGCTATTTTTTTCACATTTTAATGTCTCTGTAATCTAGCTGCTTAAAAAAATCTACAGCAAAAGAAACTTTCCATCTCCCAGATGGAAGAGGAAGTGATAATATAATCATCATTCCTTGTACTTTTCCATTACCTTTGAATAGAAGACTTATCTTGTGCTACATTTTTTAATTTATTCTAAATGTGAGTCTCTGATTATTTTTTTAGATATCTTCTAAAAACTACTCCATGAGGCATCATTAGCATAGAACTAATACATATTTACACAGTGAAGAAAACATTTGTATAAGAAAATAACTACCCTTCCAAACTCTTTGGTGGGTCTTTCTGGAACTTTCTGGGATCTTTTTTACTACTGAAAGATTTTGCTCTAGGTTCTGAAATGGGACAGAAGGGTATATTAATTGAATGACAACCTCAATGGGCATTCTAAATTTAAAGATGAAAGTTCACTTCTGCTCTATTTCCCATTCCAAATTTCGTCCAGCTATATTGCCCAACATAGCCTCTCAAAGTTTCTGCAATGATATTAAATAACTACATTAAAATATTAAAGGGGCACCTGGGTGGCTCAGTCAGTTAAGCTTCCAACTTCAGCTCAGGTCATGATATGTGGTTCATGAGTTTGAGCTCTGCATCAGGTTCTGTGTTGACAGCTCAGAGCCTGGAGCCTTCTTCGGATTCTCTCCCTCTCTTTCTACCCATCCCCCATTCATGCTCTGCCTCTCTCTCCTTCAAAAACAAATAAACATTTTTTAAAAGTAAAATATTAAAATTAAATAAAATATCCTAAATTAAATTAAAATGTTTCAAAACTCATATGTCAACAGATAGTAACACTCCAAAAATTAAATAAAAATCCCTCCCATTATTAATTTCCTAGTGATATCACTAAAAGATTTAAATCTTAAAAAATGAAAATCCAAAATCTTTTAGTTAAAGTCCCAAAGAACTAAAGTGTGAAAAACTCCTGCTATCCATGAGCATTAAGAATCCAAGAAATTAAAGTCCCAAATCCCACTTTAAAGTCTAAAATCATTCTCTCCAACTTCTCATTCTACTCAGTTTCAGTTAGATGAATTTTCCATGTCTGTATTCTTTTAGCAGCTGCAGTCTGGCCTGTCTTTCTCTAGAGTGAGAGAAATTCAGGACTTCAAAAACTGTGTTTGTTCACTGTTACACAGTTCAGGAGTCTCACTATTAAGAATCCAAATATACAAAACTACACAGCAATTGTTTTTCACACCTACACATTTTAAAAAATAGAGCAATCCCCAATTCCTAGTACAGTTATCCCAAACATAATTATGTTCCAAAGCTTAGTACTTAGTACCAGCCCTAACAGAAACTCAAAAGTATCTAAAAACAGTATTTGTTTCAACTATACTAGTCAAATTATGATGCTTATTTGGGGCCCATGGATCATGACCCTAAAAACCAATTAGGATTGCACAAGAATGTTTATAGTGGCATTATGCATAATAGCCAAAAAATGTAAACAATGCAATGCCCATCAACTGATGAATGGATAAACAATGTGGTATATCCATACAATGAAAAGTTATGCAGCTATAAAAACAAATGAGAGTTGCTACATATGGGTGAACCTTGAAAAATTATGCTAAGTGAAAGAAGTCAGTCACGAAAGGCCACATACTATATAATTCCATTTATATGAAATAACCAGAATAGGCAAACCCATAAGAGATGAAAAGTAGATTAGTGGTTGCCAGGGGGTGGCAGAAGGGAGAATTGTGCATGACTGCTAATAGGTGAGGGGTTTCTTTTTGGTGTGATGGAAATATCCTGGAGTTTGATAGTGGTTTTAGTTAATGACAAATAGGTAATGGTAATAGTAAGGTAATAGTAATAATTTATATACTAAAAATTACTGCTATGTATACTTTTAAACCATGAATTTTATTTACTTATTTTAACCTCAATCATTTTATTTTTGGGGTGCCTGGGTGGCTTAGTCATTTGAGTATCTAACTCTTGACTTCAGTTCAAGTCATGATCCTAGAGTGGTAGAATCAAGCCCTGTATTGGGCTCTGCATTGAGCATGGAACTTGCTTAAGATTCTCTCTCTTCCTCTCCCTCTGCCCCTCTCTCCCACTCACATTCTCCATCTCTCCTCAAAAAATTATTAAATAAAATTCAATCATTTTGTTTTATTTTAATTCCAGTGTAATTAACATATAGTGTTACATTAGTTTTAGGTATACAATTCTAGACATTACTCAGTGTCACCATAAGTGTACTTTTTTCTTATTGAGAGAGAGTGAGAGAATGTAAGTGAGCAAGTGTGGAGGGAGAGAATCCTACAAGGGGCAGAGAGAGAGAAAAAAAAATGTGGGGCTCACCCGAAGCAGGCCTTGAGCTCACGAAACATTAGATCATGATCAGAGCCAAAGTCGGATGCTCAACTGACTGAGCCACCCAGGTACCCCATATATCTCAATTTTTAAAACAGTTGAGAGAACCACTCAAAAGAGGTTAAATTTGACACTGTGAGATGTACTAGTTTTGTGGGAACAGGGTATAGTAGGGGCTCGGATTCACTCATTTCTTTTTTTGGGAATTGTCATTTGAGATACCCCTGTGTTTGTTTTTTCCCTTAAAATTTACAATGGAAGCAATCCCAGGCAGGAGATCCTGCAAAGAAGTTCTTCCCATCCAGAATTTTCACTCTCTCAGTTTAGAATATAGAATGCCATATTTCTGTCCTCCTATGGCTGTGTTGCTGTGGGTTGCAACTTAGTGACATGGCCTGCACTGTCTCCCAGGAGCTGGTATTTTTGGTCCAGAGTCACAATGGCTGCTGCCACTTGCTGTGGAACTTCTTAGGGCTGTGAACCCTGCTTCCCAGGGAATGTTCATCCTGGAGAACTGTTGCACCTGGAGAACGATTTTCAGGAAGTTCCTGAAATAAAGGGGCTTTTAATGAAGTGCTCTCTAGAGGCCTCCTGGAACAAATAAGTCCCTGTGGTATTCCTACTCAAGAGATGGTGCATCCTCGGGTTTGGGATGTTACAGGCTCTCTGTACCAAAGTGGGGGATGATTCTTAAAGGCTGTTTAAAAACCATGTGTATCCATGGCTTAGTCCCTCCATAGATTCCTCCCTTGGACCTGAAGTCAGTTCAAAACAGCATAAAAAAGGAGGCTCCTGGGTGGCTCAGTCGGCTAAGCGTCCAACTTTACCTCAGGTCATGATCTCCAGGTTTGTGGTTCAAGCCCCATGTCAGCCTCTCTGCAGACAGCTCAGAGCCCGGAGCCTGCTTCATAATCTGTGTCTCCCTCTCTCTGTCCCTCCCCTGCTCCTGCTCTGTCTCTCTCTTTCTCTTTCTCAAAAATAAATAAACATTTTTAAAAAGTTTATTTACATGTTAGTTATTAAGCTCACACTCATAATTTAGTTGCACTAAATTCTTGGCCTTGAGACCTGGTTGAAAGTCAAATTGTAAAAACAGTAAATAATTATCCCCAGTCACGAAGCTCTTGTCCTTTTGAGTGAATCCCTTGCTTCAGATGCACTTCTTATTGAGACTCCGATGGCCCATTGTCTGTAGAGACCCTGTAAGTCTCTTTTTTTTCTGTAGGTCTCTTAAACACCAGTGTCATTCAGAATAAAACTGTAGTAATCCAAATTCTAAAGCCAGCCTCTGCTAGGTACCAGGACCACCCACTAGCAGTTTAAGACCAACATCTGTAACACAGACTATAAAATAGCCACTTCCCTGTGGTCAAAGTGGCCATAATACAGTGACTCACCAACGTCAAAATCTCATATTGCTCAAGACTTTAAGTATTTGCCAGGGGCCATGAGAAGTTAGGGGAAAAAATTACCATAATCACATCACACAAAATAGTTCACTGCAAACTTCCAAAGACATGAATCCTCATGGCCTGGCTCTACAAAAGCCAGGTCTGAATATTATTCTGTTCCTCATACACAAACAGAAATGGATAGATTATCTGTAATTTCCTATGTAACCCAAAGTCCTCATACCTTAACCAAATACAAAGCTGTTTTGGGGTACTTGGGTGGCTCAGTCGGTTAAGCATCCGGCTTCCACTCAGGTCATGATCTCATGGTTCAAGGTTCGAGCCCCTTGTCGCGCTCTGTGCTAACTGCCAGCTCAGAGCCTGGAGCCTGCTTCAGATTCTGTACCTCCCTCTCTCTCTGACCCTCCCTTGCTCACACTGTCTCTCTTTCTCTCAGAAATATATAAAACATTAAAAAAAATGTTTTAAAGCTGTCTATATACAATGATCTCAATGGCTTTAAAAATAGGCATCAAAATGGGGCGCCTGGGTGGCTTAGTCGGTTAAGCGACTGACTTTCACTTAGGTCATGATCTCGCGGTTTGTGGGTTCGAGCCCCGCATCGGGCTCTGTGCTGACTGCCAGCTCAGAGCCTGGAGCCTGTTTCAGTCTGTGACTCCCTCTCTCTTGACCCTCCCTTGCTCACACTGTCTCTCTTTCTCTCAGAAATATATAAAACATTAAAAAAAATGTTTTAAAGCTGTCTATATACAATGATCTCAATGGCTTTAAAAATAGGCATCAAAATGGGGCGCCTGGGTGGCTTAGTCGGTTAAGCGACTGACTTTCACTTAGGTCATGATCTCGCGGTTTGTGGGTTCGAGCCCCGCATCGGGCTCTGTGCTGACTGCCAGCTCAGAGCCTGGAGCCTGTTTCAGTCTGTGACTCCCTCTCTCTCTGACCCTCCCTTGCTCACGCTGTCTCTCTCTCTCCCCTAGAAATAAATAAAACATAAAAAAAAATAAAAAAAAATAGACATCAAAACCCTACACTCCAAAACAAAAATGGTAATAACAACTGTCTTTAAATGATTGGATGACGAATGATTTTTATTTTCTATTTTTAACCTCTAAAACTTTTCTATAAAAATTATAATTATTTATACATTCAGAAAACTGCCTAACTGCCTTGATGTCAGGGGAGAGGCACACTTCCTCCTCTCACCTCCAGAAGCCAAGAGATGGCTATAATTCTGACACTTTCTAGAAAGTGTCTAGAAAATGCAGCCTCCTGATATTGGAATGAGTCTGGATCTCACAGCTGTATCACTGCTAGCCTAGCAGCCTCTATTTGTCCCATAAAGTTATGGACAAACTCCATATTCTATGGAGTTTAACACAGAATCCACGAAATTATAAGAAAAACAAAAATAAATCAAAGTGGCCAATCATTTGGTTTTTATCTCCAAGTTCCAGAAAGGCAGGAAGTGCAGGAAAGCCTTGTCTTCCAGAGAGTCTTACAGACTAGAGAACAAGCCCTGGTTACACCTTCACTAGCTAAACAAGTCCACAAGGTGGGGCTGTGATCATTTTCAATTTAATACATCAGTGGTACAAGGAAAAGAAATCTGATCAGGCATTAGATATTTACTGCAATGGTAAAGTCTGTAAAGATACATTTTAAAGTTAAAAAATATATAGCCAAACTAAATCAACTCCTAGCTTGATGAAAAGCATGCCTGTATATGCAAGTGCACAGCCCCCATCCCTGGAACCAACACTTAGCACTGTTTATCAATGTATGGGTTTAAAAAAAAAAAAAAAAAGGGCACCTGGGTGGTTCAGTAGGTTAAGCATCCAACTCTTGGTTTTGGCTCAAGTCATAATCTCATAATTCGTGGGTTCAAGCCCAACATTGGGCTCCTCCCCTGATTTTTTTCCCCTACTTCTTTCTTACCTCAGATCTCTCTGTACTTTCTCCATTTACTTCGAAAAGTACTTTTCAGGCTCTTTTGCCCTTTCTCAGGCTGGCTGTCTTCTTCTCATCTTCAGGTCATTTCTGGTGAAAAGAGCATGTATCCATACCTGAATTACTCTCTGTTGCATTACATTGATTTCTTATTTGTCACAGTGGTTATTACAATCTGCAATTATCCTGTTGCCTGTGACTCCCGTATTATATATAAACCCTGCCAGACTCTCCACCCATGAGGTCCTTTATTTTATTGATCTTCTTCATGTCTCTGTTCATAATACCTAATATAACAAGTCACAAAGCCAATCGCCAACACATATTTATTAAATGAAATTAATACATATCCGCAAAACATCACAAGTTATTTTTAGAAGTATTATTTTATAATAAAAAATAAGTTCACAATAAAAAGCTAAATAGATAATTGGTCAATTATACTTCAAATATAGAAGTATTCAAACCAGAAAATAGTATTCAAACTAGAAAAAAATATATGTGTGTATAGAAAATACATATGTCATATATATATATCATATGTAAACATATCTAAAGATAGTTGCATAGAAAAGAGTAAAAGGATGTCAAAGCATTGACAGTAGTTCTTTATGAGCATGGGATTTGCAATTGACCTTCGTTTTCTTCTTTATCCATTCCTCAATTTATTTTTTGTGAGAGCAAGTATAATTTTTACATGTAAGAAAATTTTAGGGGCGCCTGGGGGGGTTCAGTTGGTTAAGCATCTGACTTAGGCTCAGGCCATTATCTCGCGGTCCATGGGTTCCACCCTGTGTTGGGCTCTGTGCTGACAGCTCAAAGCCTCGAGCCTGTTTTGGATTCTGTGTCCCCCTCTTTCTCAGCCTTTTCCCTACTCGTTTTCTCTCTCTCCCTCTCTCAAAAATAAATAAACATTAAAAAATTATAAGAAAATTTTTAAAGGAAAAAAAAAGAACAAAGAAGAAGAAGACAAAGAAGAGCTGTTAATCATTATATTTTAATCTCCCATAATAGGCATCAGCAATTCATGACAGCAGCATTAAGGCTGAAGATACTTTAACTAAAGGTTCTCTCCCATTGCATCCAATACTCTGTCAAAGGAGTAAACAAAAGACTGAATTTATTGCTTGCAAAGCAAGGGAGAGAGCTGTCCTAGTTAGAAATGGTCTCTCTTAGCAAAGCAGAAAGCTGATCTTCAACGGGCTTTTGGATATGTAAAGATCTACTCACTGTAGAGTGAACATTTAGAGATCTGCAGGCCTTTAGTTGTGATAGTGTAGTTACTGGAGTGCATCTGTATTGGTTTACTGGCTTCTAGAAGCCTGGGGCTGCCACTAATTGGCTAATTCTAAGATATGTGTTTATTGATGTAAAGTTGTCACTAACCAGTTGAGACAGGTTTAAAACCAGTTCTGGTGGTTACTTCCGGCTGTAGCCAAAAATGAAGAATAGGAATCTCTCATCCTTAGTGCCTCCTATCCAAATCCTCTCAGCCAAAGCTGTAGGAATTGTCCACATTGCATCACTATTGTTGATTCCCCTTGAAGTGAGGTTTTATTTGTAGAGTGCTTGTTCTCAGTTCAAGAATAAATCAGCATGATTTGATGCTGTTTTTGTCTTTGTATCATCTGTTGATGCACTGTCAGAATAGTGTCTGTGCATAAACATTTAAGATTCTGGGCAGCAAACATTGATTATGAGACATAAAAATAGCTAAAAGTATTATATGAAAAAAGTATTGGGGCACCTGGGTGGCTTAGTCAGTTAAGTGTCCAACTCTTGATCTAAGCTCAGTTCTTGATCTTAGGCTTGTGAGTTCAAGCTCCACACTGGGCTCCATGCTGGGCTTGGAGCCTACTTCGAAAAACAAAAAAGTATTTTAAAAAAGTACCTGAAAGATACTCCAGAAACATGACCCAATATTTTCCAGCACTGTTGAATAAAAACGCCCACACCTAGTACCAAGTTACCTTTTCCTTTATTTTTTCTTAAAATGTAGGTTGTTCCATCTTGCTGACAGTGTTAATCCAGGTATAAAAAAGTATGCTAGCAATGGCAAAGGCACCTTGCAGTTTAAAAGAATGCTAAAACTTATACTATTATCTATAATATCTTTAACTAAGGACAAAAACATGATGTGCTGTGCCTCTGAGCATGAGCTACATTGTTTATTAGGTCTGCTGATGTGATGGACAAATATTTGATGACCATCTCAAGTTGCCCAACTACATGGAGGGAATCAGTGTGCCCAGAGTCTGTTTTTCCTTTTATCACCTCTACCTTCAGGAAATATTTTGTCCCTTTAAATTATTTGTAAGGAGAGTTAGTCCTCCCAAGAGGTTGAGAGTCATACACTTGGAATGGTCTAACTATTAGCTCCATGTAGAACAATTAATTTTGGTCCTGAATTAGCATTGACAAGTCTGGGTCCACCTAGGAAAAAGAACTCTAGGTAGTTGATCTTTTGTGTGAGTGTTGTTGTGACAAAGTCATTGTAATATTACAAGGGTATTTCTTTTTTTTTTTTTTTAATAGTTTATTGTCAAATTCGTTTCCACATAGCACTCAGTGCTCATCCCCACAAGTGTCCTCCTCNTTACAAGGGTATTTCTATATATTTCTTCCAGCATGAGAATATTTTTCTTCATTTATGTGTTGGTCACTGATGCAATATACCTTTATACTATGCTAAATTTGTTCTAGGCAGGAATATTTTTAACTATTGGTCAGTTTGTTTGAATAATTGGTTTAATGGTTTTAAACGTTTGACTTATAGTATTACTACCAAGAAAACCACTAACAATGGTTAAGCCCATTTTTATCAATTTGAGCCATGGTGTTTACATAAAGATCATTGTAGCAACTCTGTATTAATGTTATCAAAAGATCCAAGTCTACTGTTTCTTCAGATTATATGCTATTGTTATTGAAAATCATTTTAGTAGCAGGTTTGGCCATTGTTTGGGTTTTCCAAAACTTGGCATAGGGAGATATATCCAATAATTCAAATTGGCTGTGCTAGCAATAGCTTGGGAGAGCTAAATTATTGGATTATGCTGGAGATTGTCTCTAATAAAGCCTAGACCTATGTAAGTTATTAGTTAGTGGTAATAGAAAAATAAACTAATAAAAATAAACAGACATGGATAATCATACACTTATTAAAAGAAACACTTTTAATCAAGAGCAAATGTATGCCAAGGAGAGCGTGACAATCAGTGGTTCCATTCATCTAGGAGAATCTTGTGCATATGATCTTGAATGGAAGCTATACACTTTCAAGAATTTTTCTGTCAGTAGTTGACTTCCAAGGACTGTGTGCTTCTGGAGGTTCTTTGAAGAACCTAAGTTTAAAACCTATAATGGCTATAACTCTTCAATTATTGTCATTTGAAGATGAGTAGTGGTGTTGTATTAGTTGAGAAATACATTTCAAGGATCGGTTAATTATAATTTAATTTCTGTAACAGAAGCCAAAAGTATCTGGAAATAATTCCAGCAAGTTTCATAGAAACCATTTCTCAGGTGTCTTTTGCACATCATCCAATCACTCTGTTTTAGGTTATGCACACCTTATTAAACAATTGGCAAGGAAAATAAATCTGTGACTGTTGATGAAAGGACTGAGCATATAGTCCTTTATAATACTTACCTATGTCAGCTTGTGAAGGATTCAAGTATAGATAGAAATAGTATCAGCCTCATAGAGAAACAATCCATGACTTTTTTGTTAATGTTTATTTAATCTGAGGTGGGGGAGGGACAGAGATAGTACTGGGAGAGAGAGAATCTTAAGCAGGCTCCTACTGTCTGGGCAGGTCCTGACATGGGGCTCCATCCCAGCAACCATGAGATCATGACTTGAGCTGAAATTGAGTGAGAAGATCAACCAGCTAAGCCACCCAGGCATTCCTCAAACTCATTTCATAGCAAATTTCAAATAATGTTTTAATTAAATTTGTTTCTGAAAAACCCATCAGATTTCTATTTCTTTGAGACATACTTTCACCAGTTAGCTGTTTATTTTCCCAGATTAAACTTTATTCATTGTTATTAAGAATATTAGAGATATTAAGAATATTAGGGGCAGGGAGAGTGGCAGCCTGGAGAGGGCAGGGAAGCTGCCTGCCCTTCCCCCAGACCTCCTCCTTTGTAACTCTTGGGTCTGGCTGTTTCCAAGTCACATTCATTCTCGATCAACCAGTGATCTGAAACCATATCACACTTGTCTATTACGTTGATGACATTGTGTTGCTTGTACCTAGCGAGCAAGAAAAGGCAACTGCTCTAGACTTACTGGGATACCTCAAGAAACAAGCCAAAGTACAGATGGTCCCAAATACCACTATTAGTAGAGAAATAAAATAACCAAAGTCTCAACAAGAGAGACCAACGACAACATTCAAAGAACATTTCCTGAACGGACAGGCCCCAGACAGTGAATGAGCCTTCTTTAATAGAGCAGTACTTGCAGGTGTAGAGTGCATAACAAGCTTTTAAAACTAACAAGAGACAAAAAGCTAACCAAAATGACAAAACAGAAGAACTTCCTTCTAAAGAAATTCCAGGAAGAAATGACAGCTAAAGAACTGCTCAAAGCAGATATAAGCCACATAACGGAACAAGAATTTAGAACAATAGTCATAAAATTAATCGCTGGGCTTGAAAAAAGCATGGAAGACATCAAAGAAACTATTGCTACAAAGACTATGAAGCTTAAAAATAGTTGTGATGAATTAAAAAATGCTATAAATGTGGTGCATAATAAAAGAGAGGCGTCCAATGCACAGATTGAAGAGGCAAAGAGAATAGGTGAATTAGAAGACATAATTATAGAAAAAGAGGAAGCTGAGAAAAAGAAAGATAAACTGATCCAGGAACGCGAAAGGAGAGTTCGAGAGGTCAGTGATACAATCAAATGGAATAATACCCATATTATAGGAATTCCAGAAGAAGAAGAAAGAGGGAAAGGCACTGAAGAAGTCCTTGAACAAATTCTAACAGAAAACTTACCCAATCTGGGGAAGGAAACAGACACTGAAATCCAAGAGGCACAGAGAACTCCCCTCAGACATAACTTGAATTGATCTTCTGCATGACATATCATAGTGAAACTGGCAAAATATAAGGACAAAGAGAGAATTCTGAAAGCAGCTAGGGATAAAAGGGCCCTAACATACAAAGGGAATCCCATCAGAGTGGTGACAGACCTATCTACTAAAACTTGGCAGGCCAGAAAGGAATGGCAGGTGATCTTCAATGTGATGAACAGCAAAAATATGCAGCCAGGAATCCTCTATCCAGCAAGCCTGTCATTCAGAATGGAAGGAGAGATAAAAGTCTTTCCAAATAAACAAAAATTGAAAGAATTCATCACCACTAAACCAGCCCTACAAGAAATTCTAAGGGGGACTCTATGAGGGAAATGTTGCAAGCAACACAAAGTACTGGAGACACCACCACAACCATGAAACCTACAAAGAATACAAGGACTCTAAACCCATATTTTTCAATAACACTGAATGTAAATGTACTAAATGCTGCAATCAAAAGATATAGTGTAGCAGAATGGATTAAAAAACAAAATCCATCAATTTGCTGTCTACAAGAAACTCATTTTAGACCTGAGGACACCTTCAGTTTGAAAGTAAGGCGATGGAGAAATATATGTCATGCTACTGAAAGTCAAAAGAAAGCTGTAGTAGCTATACTGATATCAGACAAACTGGACTTTAAAGACAGTAACAAGGGATGAAGAAGGGCGTTATATAATAATTACTGGGTTTATCAAATGTCTACGCACCGAATATGGAAGCACCCAAATACATAAAACAATTAATCACAAACAGAAACAATCTTATGGATAAGAATGTGCTAATAGCAGGGGACTTTATTACTCTACTTACAACAATGGATAGATCAACTAGACAGAAAATCACTAAAGACACGATAGACTTGAATGACACATTGGACCAGATGGATTTGACAGATATATTTAGAAGTCTACATCCTGCGGCAATGGAATTCACTTTCTTCTGTAGTGCGCATGGCACATTCTCCAAGATAGATCACATACTGGGACATAGAGCAGCCCTCAATAAATATAAAAGAATTGAGATCATACTATGCACACTTTCAGATCACAGAGCTATGAAACTTGAAATCAACCACAGGAAGAAGTCTAGAAAACCTCCAGAAACAAGGAGGTTAAAGAAGACCTTACTAAAGAACGAATGGGCCAATCAGGCAATTAGAGAAGAAATTTAAAAATATAGGAAACAAATGAAAATGAAAATGAAAATACAACAAATCAAACTCTATGGGATGTGGCAAAGGCAGTCCTAAGAGGAAAGTACATTGCACTCCAGGCCTATTTCAAGAAATTAAAAAANTTGCACCACCCCGTTTTCATCCTCTTCCAAGTCACCAGCATCTGTAGGTGGATGTTCCAATAGCCCTCAACCCCCCCCCGAATCTGCTTTATTAAAAACAAAGTCAATCTCCTCACTCCTCTGCTGAAAACCTTCCAATGGCTTCTCTTCTCACTTACAAGAAAAGTCGAAGCCCTAAACACTAGGATGTAGAAAGCCTCTCTGGTTCTTTATTACCTCTCCACATTTATCTACCATTACATACTCCATTGTCTCTACTCCAGACACACTGGCCTCCTTGCTATTTCTGGAACACACCTAGCAAAGCACTCATTTCAAGGACTTTGCATTGCTTTTATTCTCTTTTGCCTACCTTGCTCTCTGACTTGCTTCAGTTCTTAACTCAAAAGTCATCTTTTCCTGAGTGTTTTCCATAGCCAACCTATTTAAAATTTCAAGAACCCTCCCCTCCAAAATATTCCTTATTCCCTTTCACTGCTCCATTTTCTCTTCTTGACCCGTTCAGTATCTAACACACTTTATACATAATCTATTTATTTATCTGTATGTTATTTATCTGTTTCTCTCTAACCAACTCTGACACCAGCTAGGTGTCCAACAATTGAATTCTGAAACTCCTTACCTGGTGTGTAGAACCCCCAGAAGACTCAGCCCCACAATACTGGTTCGATTTTAGAGACCAGTCACAAGTCTCAGGCCAATTCATACTTCTGATCTACCAGCTATACATCAGGGTTTCTCACAACCCTCTCCTCAGTTTTGATAATCTGCTCCAATAGCTCACAGAACTAAGAAACACACTTCACGTTTACTGGTCCATTAGGAAAGATAGAAATCAACAGCCTGATGATTAAGTACACAAGGGTACAGCCAGAAGGGCCCCTGGCACAAGATGTGGAGTGGATTACCCTTCCTCATGGTGAATCTCTCTCAGCACTGCATCTCACTCTTCAAGAGCTTTGCTAGAGATCAAATTCCAGCCCTCCTCTCCCAGAAGCTGGAGGAGGTTGGGCAAAAAGTTCCCTCCTTCTAAGCAACAAGTCTTTCAAGTGGCCAGCCCAGGCCTGAGGCTGTTGAAAGACCATAGCCTAAGTCACCTCATTAGCAAAAATCCAGGTGTGATCCTGGATGAATAATAAAACACAATGGATAGGAAAACAATATTTATTTATATGCTGTTTACAAGAGACCCAGTTTAGACCTAAATACACCTT
>NW_027531319.1:0-218 GCF_008692635.1 Crocuta crocuta
GAAGAATTGGTATTAATTCCATTTTAAATGTCTGGTAGAATTCCCTGGGGAAGCCAACTGGTCCTGGTCTCTTATTTGTTGGGAGATTTTTGATCACTGATTCGATTTCCTCACTAGTTATGGGTCTGTTCAGATTTCCTACCTCTTCCCGTGTGAATATTGGTAGTGGGTGTGCGTTTAGGAATTTGTCCATTTCTTCTAAGTTGTCCAATTTGTTG
>NW_027531319.1:453-697 GCF_008692635.1 Crocuta crocuta
CTCTTGGTTTCATTGATCTGTTCAATTGTTTCTTTGGTCTCTATGTTGTTTATTTCTCTCTTGGTTTCATTGATCTGTTCAATTGTTTCTTTGGTCTCTATGTTGTTTATTTCTCTCTTGGTTTCATTGATCTGTTCAATTGTTTTTTGGTCTCTATGTTGTTTATTTCTGCTCTGATTTTTATTGTTTCTTCTTCTATTGGGTTTAGGGAGTTCTTGTTGCTCTGCCTCTAGTTCCTTTAGGC
>NW_027531320.1:0-559 GCF_008692635.1 Crocuta crocuta
CTCCCAACAAATAAGAGCCTTGGACCTGATGGCTTCCCTGGGGAACTCTACCATACGCTTAAAACAGAATTAATACCCTCAAGCTATTCCAAAAAATAGAAATCGAAGGAAAACTCCCGGTTCATTTTATGAAGCCACCATCACTCTGATTCCCAAGCCAGACAGAGATCCAGCAAAAAAAAAAGTACTACAGGCCAATATCCTTGATGAATACGGATACAAACATCCTCAACAAGATCCTTGCAAATCGAATCCAGCAGCACATAAAAAGAATCATCCACCAAGATCAAGCGGGATTCATTCCTGGGTTACAGGGCTGGTTCAACATTTGCAAATCAATNATCAATGTGATACATCACATCAACAAAACAAAAGATAAAAACCATATGATCCTGTCGATAGATGCAGAAAAAGCATTTGACAAAATACAGCATTCCTTTTTAATAAAGACTTTAGAGAAAGTTGGGATAGAAGGAACCTACATAAACATCATAAAAGCCATCTATGAGAAGAATTCAGCTAACATCATCCTCAACAGGGAAAAACTGAGAGCTTTCTC
>NW_027531321.1:0-1353 GCF_008692635.1 Crocuta crocuta
TAAAGAACACCCTACTAAAGAATGAATGTGCCAATCAGGCAATTAATGATGAAATTAAAAAATATATGCAAACAAATGAAAATGAAAACACAACAATCCAAAATCTATGGGATGCGGCAAAGGCAGTCCTAAGAGGAAAGTACATTGCACTCCAGGCCTATTTCAAGAAACTAGAAAGAGCAAAAGTCCTAAACTTAACAGCTCACCTAAAGGAACTAGAGGCAGAGCAACAAGAATGCCCTAAACCCAGTAGAAGAAGAGAAACAGTAAAAATCAGAGCAGAAATAAACAACATAGAGACCAAAGAAACAATTGAACAGATCAATGAAACCAAGAGTTGGTTTCTTGAAAAAATAAACAAAATTGACAAACCTCTAGCCAGGCTTCTCGAAAAGAAAAGAGAGAGCACCCACATATACAAAATCATGAATGAAAATGGACTTATTACAACCAATCCCTCAGAAATACAAGCAATTATCAGGGAATACTATGAAAAATTATATACCAACCAATTGGACAACTTAGAAGAAATGGACAAATTCCTAAACACACACTCACTACCAAAATTCACACGGGAAGAAATAGAAATTCTGAACAGACCTATAACAAGTGAAGAAATCGAATCAGTTATCCAAAATCTCCCAACAAATAAGAGCCCTGGAACTGATGGCCTCCCAGGGGAATTCTAGCAGACATTTAAAACAGAATTAATCCCAATTCTTCTCAAGCTATTCCAAAAAATAGAAATCGAAGGAAAACTCCCGGACTCATTTTATGAAGCCAGCATCCCTCTGATTCCCAAGCCAGACAGAGATCCAGCAAAAAAAGAGAACTACAGGCCAATATCCTTGATGAATACGGATGCAAAAATCCTCAACAAGATACTTGCAAATTGAATCCAGCAGCACATAAAAAGAATCATCCACCAAGATCAAGTGGGATTCATTCCTGGGTTACAGGGCTGGTTCAACATTCGCAAATCAATCAATGTGATACATCATATCAATAAAAGAAAAGATAAAAACCATATGATCCTGTCAATAGATGCAGAAAAAGCATTTGACAAAATACAGCATCCCTTCTTAATAAAGACTCTAGAGAAAGTCGGGATAGAAGGAACCTACTTAAACATCATAAAAGCCATCTATGAGAAGCCTTCAGCTAACATCCTCAATGGGGAAAAACTGAGAGCTTTCCGCCTGAGATCAAGAACACCGCAGGGATGTCCACTCTCACCACTGTTGTTTAACATAGTGCTGGAAGTCCTAGCATCAGCCATCAAAAGGAATAGCATCAGACAACAAAAGAAAATAAAAGCCATCAGAATTGGCAAAGAGGAAGTCAAACTTTCAC
>NW_027531322.1:0-902 GCF_008692635.1 Crocuta crocuta
CCCTTACTTTTAATCTGAAGGTGTCCTCCAGTCTAAAATGCATTTATTGTAGACAGCAAATAAATGGATTTTTTTTTATCCATTCTGCTACCCTATGTCTTTTGATTGGAGCATTCATCCCTTTTACATTCAGTGTTATTATTGAAATATATGGGTTTAGAGTCATCGTGTCATTTGTGGGATTCATTATTGTGGTGGTGTCTCTAGTACCTTGTGTTCCTTGCAACATTTTCCTCAGAGAGTCCCCCTCAGGATTTCTTGTAGGGCTGGTTTAGTAGTGACAAATTCTTTCAATTTTTGTTTATTTGGAAAGACTTTTATCTCTCCTCCTATTCTGAATGACAGGCTTGCTGGATAGAGGATTCTTGGCTGCCTTTTTTTCTGTTCGTCACATTGAAGATCTGCCATTCCTTTCTGGCCTGCCAAGTTTCAGTAGATAAGTCTGTTACCACTCTTGATAGGTTTCCCTTTGTATGTTAGGGCCCTTTTCTCTCTAGCTGCTTTGAAAATTCTATGTCCTTATATTTTGCCAGTTTCACTCTGATATGTCATGTAGCAGATAAATTCAAGTTACGTCTGAGGGGAGTTCTCTGTGCCTCTTGAATTTCAACATCTACTTCCCTTTCCAGTTAGGGGAAGTTCTCTGCTATAATTTGTTCCAGGACTCCTTCAGCACCTTTCCCTCTCTCTTCCTCTCTGGGATTCCTATGATAAGGATATTGTTCTGTTTGATTGTATTGCTGAGCTCTCAAACTCTTCTTTCATGCTCCTGGATCAGTTTGTCTCTCTTTTTCTCATTTTTCTCTTTTTCTATAATTGTGTTTTCTAAATCATTTATTCTCCTTTCTGCCTCTTCAATCCGTGCATTGGATGCCTCCATTTTATTATGTATCTCATTTATA
>NW_027531322.1:13135-13349 GCF_008692635.1 Crocuta crocuta
CCAGTATGTGATCTATCTTGGAGAATGTGTCATGCGCACTTGAGAAGAAAGTGAATTCCATGGCCTCAGGATGTAGAGTTCTAAATATATCTTTCAGATCCATCTGGTCCAATGTGTCATTCAAGTCTATTGTTTCTTTAGTGATTTTTTTGTCTAATTGATCTCTCCATTGCTCTAAGTGGAGTATTAAAGTCCCCTGCTATTAACACATTCT
>NW_027531323.1:0-1106 GCF_008692635.1 Crocuta crocuta
AGAAAGTCGGGATAGAAGGAACTTACTTAAACACCATAAAAGCCACCTTTGAGAAGCCTTCAGCTACCATCATCCTCAACGGGGAAAAATGAGAGCTTTTCCCCTGAGATCAGGAACACAACAGGGATGTCCACTCTCACCACTGTTGTTTCACAAAGTGCTGGAAATCCTAACATCAGCCATCAGACAACAAAAGGAAATAAAAGGCATCAGAATTGGCAAAGAAATCAAACTTCCACTTTTCACAGACCACATGATACTCTACATAGAAAATATGGCAGACTCCACCAGAAGGGTACTAGAACTGATCCATGAATTCAGCAAAGTTGCCGGATACAAAATCAAGGTACAGAAAATGGTTGCATTTTTATACACCAATAGTGAAGCAACAGAAAGAGAAGTCAAGAAACTGATCCCATTCACAATTGCACACACAAAAAAAAATACAAAGGAATAAACCTAACCAAAGATATAGGAGAACTGTACGTTGAAAACTATAGAAAACCTATGAAGGAAATTGAAGAAGACACAAAGACATGGATAAACATTCCATACTCATGTATTTGAAAAATAAATATTGTTAAAATGTCATTACTACCCAAAGCAATCTACACATTCAACGCAATCCCAATCAAAATGCACCAGCATTCTTCTCAAAACTAGAACAAACTATCCTACAATNCTACCCAAAGACATCTACACATTCAATGCAATTCCAATCAAAATTGCACCAGCATACTTCTCAAAACTAGAACAAACTATCCTACAATTTGTATGGATCCACAAAAGACCCCGAATAGCCAAAGTAATATTGAAGAAGAAAACCAAAATGGGAGGCATCACCACCCCGGACTTTAGCCTCTACTACAAAGCTGTCATCATCAAGACAGTATGGTATTGGCTCAAAAACAGACACATAGTCCAATGGAATAGAATACAAAACTCAGATTTGGAACCACAAATGTATGTCCAACTAATCTTTGACAAAGCGGGAAGAGCATCCAATGGAAAAAAAAGACAGACTCTTTAACAGGTGGTGTTGGGAGAACTGGAGAGCAACTTGCAGAAGAATGACACTAGATCATTTTCTCACACCATACACAAAA
>NW_027531324.1:0-5280 GCF_008692635.1 Crocuta crocuta
GGGGAAAGAAAAGATTTGATAAAGAAAATTATATGCATAAGAATGCTTACTACAAGAAATCAACGTAATAGTAAGAGCTAGAACAGTTGCTAGATATAAGGTCAGAATGCAGAATAAGTTAGGTTTAAGTTGACCTGAAATAAATAATTCAAAATTATAAAAGTTGCTATTTAAAACCATAAAGAAGTGGGGCACCTGAGGTGGCCTACTTGGTTAAATGTCCAACTTTGGCTCAGGTCATGATCTCACAGTTCCTGAGTTAGAGTTCTGCGTGAGTTAGAGTTCTGTGTTGTGTTCTGTGCTGACAGCTTACAGCCTGGAGCCTGCTTCAGATTCTGCGTCTCCCTCTCTCTCTGCCCCTCCCCCACCCATACTCTGTCTCTCTGTCTCTCTCAAAAATTAATAAATATGAAAAAGTCAAATTTAATAGCAGCAATCATAATGTCTAAAATGTTATTCTAAAATATTTTTGGTAAAATGAGGAGACTTTACTGAAAGGCATTGCAGAATACCAAAATAGAGACATACCATATTCATGGATGGCTGGAAAGGAAAATTATTTAAACAAATTGATGATCCTTCACTCATGAATGCATATACTTGTGATATTTCTATCAAAATTCTAAGGATGGTTTGCTTTTCTTTATTTTCATTTGTAGAAAATGGTGAGGTGTCTCTATATTTTGTATGAAAGAGCAAAGCTCTAATAATCACCAGGACAATCTTATGTTGGGGAACAAAGCTATACAACCTTTGTGATATCACAACTGATTGCACACCTGTAGTATGTAAGGCAGCTGAATGGTCTCACTGGGATAAACAAATTCACAAAGAAATGAATGATCAGTCCAAT
This sequence comes from Crocuta crocuta, assembly GCF_008692635.1. Classification (NCBI taxonomy): domain Eukaryota; kingdom Metazoa; phylum Chordata; class Mammalia; order Carnivora; family Hyaenidae; genus Crocuta; species Crocuta crocuta. The sequence goes on from NW_027531324.1 coordinate 854, forward strand.
TACAGAGCAAAAAATTTAAAAACTCAACCATGATTGAGAGGTTATTTCAAATAGGGAGGAAATAAAATATGATTATAATAGACAACTGATTATCCATTTGGAAAAACTTGAAATACATATAAAATGTCCAAAAATTCCATTCCATGTTAATGAAAACCTGTAATTTTTAAGAGAAAATGAGTTTTTACACTTTTTAGTGAAAACAGAAAAGAACATATTTCTTAGGTTTTGAATGGTTGAGATTTCTTCAAGTCATGAAAAGTGCAAATAACATTGTTAATGTTGCAGAGATAGAGCTATAACACCTATAACACCTGCTCATCAAATTAAATCTTTAAAAAGCAAACAAGAAAACAAATTTTTGAGGAAAGATGTTCACAACAGATTTAATAATAGAGTATTAGTAACCAGAATATGTGATGAACTTACAGATCCTAACAAAAAGAGACACATAGAAAAAAAGGGTTTTTTTTTTTAAAGAAGAGATAATTCATAGAAAAGGAAACTTAAAGGAACAACAAGCATAGAAGGATAGTCATTATCTTTACTAAGCAGAAAATACATATCAAAAAACAAGTGTACATGGATTCACAGGCATCAAGTGGCAATCATTTAAGTTTAGCAGCTATGTACAGAAAGAGTGATTCTTATAAACCATAAGTGGAAACAAATCAACAAGAACAAATCAGAGGTTGAGTCTGGTCCAAAATTCAACAGTTACACTTATATATGCTTAACTTGGAGAGTCTCTCCAGCAGATATGCAGGGAGACACATACATAAATCCCTATAGCTGCAATATTTATACAGCAAATAGTGCAAGCAACTTTAAGGTCATTCCAAAAGAGATAGCATATCAAAATCATGCTGTACTCACAAGATAGATACTATAAGGTTGTAAAAATGAGTAAGTGACAGCTACAATTTCAATTCAAAGATCAATTTAAATATTCACAAAAATGATGGTTAAAGAAGAGAGCAAGTTACAGATGCATACATCAAATGTGATGGTGTTTATAAAGTTGAAACTACACACATTTTAACGTGTAATTTGTCAAGATTACCAGTATGTAATAAAACATAAAGAAATATATTAAAAACTTGGCTTAAACCAGGTTATATGTAGTCATTAAATTAAGATCTGGGAGGAAAGAAAGGAAGTTGGAGCTGGGAGGGAAGGGTTCCAAGAATGAGAGACTAGAAGCCTGAGTGGCAGATGATGGTAGGAATTTACCCTCCATCCCCGTTTCTAAGCAACCCTATTCCTAGCTGGGAGCTGCTGCCCTGGGCCCCATGGAAGGAGGCAGGGAGGAGCTGCCATTCATCACTTGTCACAGGGCCATGTGGGTGGCAGGAGGCAGTCCCCTCATGCCCAGGTCCTGTCTCATAGGCTGGGGCAGATCCAAGACCAGGATAAAAGGCCTTGGGGTCAGAGGTCCTCCGTGCACTCCTCCCCTGAGGTGCTGACAGACCCAGCTCTGCCTGTGCTCTGGTAAGTGTCCCCTGGGACCAGGAGCAGCTCCACCTCCTACAGAAGGACTCCAGGGCAGGGTGCGTGTGTGCATGTGTGTGTGTGTGTGTGTGTGTGTGTGGTGGGTGGCGGTGAGAATACTGGGAGGCTGGGTTCATATTACCATGGAGGGGGTCTCAGGGACACTGGGGGACGGGCTAGGAGCAAGGCTGGGAACAGAAGCGGGAGGAGCTACATGAGTATGACACTGCTCTAGAGAAACCACACTCACCCGTAGTTGTTGGTCTCTGGTTGGAATAATTCGCAACACTGACCGTTGTACCAAACTATAACTGTTGTCAAAGGGAGGTTTCTCTTTGAAAGCATAGCTGTCCCTCCAGGAAAAGTAGAGAAAGAACAGTGACACTCCACCAGCAGAGAGGAAACTTCAGCTGAGTGACTGACTTTAAGTGCTCAGACTAATGGGGCTGCAGAGTTGAGTAGGAACAACTCAGATCTTGGTACTGCGGTGTTAAGTGTCCACAGGGTGCCCTGACTGGGTCCCAGCCCCAGCTTGCAGTAACGACCTCTACCCTCAGCCAGTTCTCCCAGCCAACCTCCACCATTCTTTGCAGTTGTGAACCTCTACATCCCTACAGGACAAGATTATTCAGAATTTAGAATTCCCTCCAGGAGAGAATGACTGTTTTCCCTAAAGTAATGAATTAATTTCTAAACTGCTACCTAGATTAATTGTTTTGATGACTATTGTGGTATAATTGCATAGAATAGCTCCCCTATATACTAGAGGTTTGATTTTGAGAACTTTTCCGTAACATCTTTGCCTCAGTTCTCTACTTATATAATAGATTAAAACACTTCGTTAGAAAATTAGGTTCAAGGAGATGAGATGAGAGCATTCGGACAACTATTAGAAATAGTGAGAATTTCTCTGTTGAATTATTACAGAATACATTAAATAGCNGATGTCCTTAGGAGCAAAACACATTTTTATTGGTTCAGGATCTAATCCAGGAACCAATATTGCCTTTAACTACCATGCTTCATTAGTTTCCTCCTGTCTGTGACAGTCTTTTAGGCTTTCTTTTTCTTTCGTGTATTGACATTTTTTGAGCCATTGGTAGAACATCCCCCATTCAGATTCATCTGATATTTCTGCTTGACTATATTTGGTTATGCATTTTTCAGAGATCCCACAAAAGTGGTGCTGTGTCATCTCTGAACCTGATATCAAGCTTCATAAGGTCTCTAACTGCGTTATTCTGGTAATATAACTTGGCCACTTAGGTGACTTTTGCTTAGTTTCTTCATTACATACTCACTATTTTTCTTTTTTCTTATTTTCTTTTTTCTTCTGTTTTAGAGCGGGAGAGAACATGCAAGTCAGGGAGAGGGGCAAAGGGAGGGACAGAGAGAGAGAGAGAGAGAGAGAGAGAGAGAGAGAGAATCTTAAGTAGCCTCCACGCTCAGCCCTGAGCCCAATGCAGGGCTCAATCCTCCAACACCAGGATCATGACCTGAGCTGAAATCAAGAGTCAGAGAACTGACTGAGCCATGCAGGTGTCCCAATAGTTTCCCTTTTAATTAATAACATATGGAAGATAATTTAGTAGTATTTAAACACTTTGATCAAATATTACCGGAAACATTTTTACATCTGCAGATCCTTTTCTGTGAAATGTATTCCTATATGGTTGCTGAAGTCATCAAGTATAATTTGTATTTGATCTATTGATCTTATATACTGATTCTTTGATAAACTCTTATTTCTAATTTCTTGCAAAGAATATTCCTATGCATTTATGGCTTCCATACCATATCTTTAATTACGTAAATTCCTAGAAAAATTATTGTGGGTAGGTGTGTAATGAATTGAATATCAATAGATTGTATAGCTTTGTTCCCCACCTTAAGATTGTCCTGGTGATTATTAGAGCTTTGCTCTTTCATATAAAATTTAGAGGCACCTCGCCATTTACTACAAATGAAAATAAAGAAAAGCAAACCATCCTTAGAATTTTGATAGAAATATCACAAGTATATGCATTCATGAGTGAAGGATCATCAATTTGTTTAAATAATTTTCCTTTCCAGCCATCCATGAATATGGTATGTCTCTATTTTGGTATTCTGCAATGCCTTTCAGTAAAGTCTCCTCATTTTACCAAAAATATTTTAGAATAACATTTTAGACATTATGATTGCTGCTATTAAATTTGACTTTTTCATATTTATTAATTTTTGAGAGAGACAGAGTATGGGTGGAGAGGGGCAGAGAGAGAGGGAGACGCAGAATNAGAGAGCGAGAGAGAACGTGCGAGTGAGGGAGAGGGGCAGAGGGAGAGAGAGAGAGAGAGAGAGAGAGAGAGAGAGAGAGAGAATCTTAAGTAGCCTCCACGCTCAGCCCTGAGCCCAATGCAGGGCTCAATCCTCCAACACCAGGATCATGACCTGAGCTGAAATCAAGAGTCAGAGAACTGACTGAGCCATGCAGGTGTCCCAATAGTTTCCCTTTTAATTAATAACATATGGAAGATAATTTAGTAGTATTTAAACACTTTGATCAAATATTACCGGAAACATTTTTACATCTGCAGATCCTTTTCTGTGAAATGTATTCCTATATGGTTGCTGAAGTCATCAAGTATAATTTGTATTTGATCTATTGATCTTATATACTGATTCTTTGATAAACTCTTATTTCTAATTTCTTGCAAAGAATATTCCTATGCATTTATGGCTTCCATACCATATCTTTAATTACGTAAATTCCTAGAAAAATTATTGTGGGTAGGTGTGTAATGAATTGAATATCAATAGATTGTATAGCTTTGTTCCCCACCTTAAGATTGTCCTGGTGATTATTAGAGCTTTGCTCTTTCATATAAAATTTAGAGGCACCTCGCCATTTACTACAAATGAAAATAAAGAAAAGCAAACCATCCTTAGAATTTTGA
>NW_027531325.1:0-499 GCF_008692635.1 Crocuta crocuta
GGACCAGATGGATTTGACAGATATATTTAGTACTCTACATCCTGATACTATGGAATTCACTTTCTTCTTAAGTGCTCATGGCACATTCTCCAAGATAGATCATATACTGGGACATAAAGCAGCCCTCAATAAATATAAAAGAACTGAGATCCTACCATGCACACGTTCAGGTCACAATGCTATGAAACTCGAAATCAATCACAGAAAGAAGTCTGGAAAACCCCAAAAAATATGGAGGCTAAAGAACACCCTACTAAGGAATGAATGGGCCAATCAGGCAATTACAGAAGAAATTTANAGAAGAAATTTAAAAATATATGGAAACAAATGAAAATGAAAACACAACAATCCAATCTCTAAGGGGTGTGGCAAAAGCAGTCCTAAGAGGAAAGTACATTGCACTCCAGGCGAGTTTCAAGAAATTAGAAAAAGCGCAAGGGCAAAATCTAATAGAACACCTAAAGCAACTAGAGGGAGGGCAACAAGAGCACCCCAAACC
>NW_027531326.1:0-551 GCF_008692635.1 Crocuta crocuta
TGGAAACTAATTTGACAATAAACTATTAAAAAAAAAATAAAGTAATTACTGATAGGCAAGGATTTACTATTACCATTTTGTTTATTGTTTTTTACTATTTTGTAGCTTTTGTTCTTTTCTTTCTCTTTTGATGTCTTCCTTTGTGATTTAATGTTTTGTTTTGTTTTGTTTTTGGTGGCATGCTTTGATCTCTTTCCCTTTATCTTCTGTTAATCTACTACATTTTCTTTGTGATTACTCTGAGGCTTAAATAAACCTTTTTATAGTTAAATAACCTTTATTTGTAAATAAGGTTAGAGTATTTGATTCCTCTAATTTTGTTTTAATATCTATTATTTTTCTATATGCATATGTGATTATTAGTAATTAATTTTCAGTTCATCAGGTGAGTTATTGAATCCAGGAAGTACTTAGGTTTGAACAGAGAGCTACAAGCAACTGACTTATGAGGTTGTGGGGTGGTAAGGGAAAAGTTAAGTAAGTTTCAGAGGTACCTCAATACGACATACTCCAAATGGAATTCACTGCTTTCTTCCTACCCAGGATTGTTT
>NW_027531326.1:581-1469 GCF_008692635.1 Crocuta crocuta
TTATTTTATTTATTTTTAAATTTTTTATGTTTATTTTTTTTGAGAGATACAGACAGACAGATAGACAGAGCATGAGCAGGGGAGAGGCAGAGTGAGAGAGGAAGACACAGAATTCAAACCAGTCTCCAGGCTCTGAGGTGTCATCACAGAGCCCAACACAGGGCTCACACTCACGGACTGCGAGATCTTGACCTGAGATGAAGTCAGTTGCTTAACCGACTGAGCCACCCAGGCACCCCCCTCCACATAATTTTTTAGTGTATCTTTGTAAAAATACAAAATAAATTGATTTCACTCCCCTTAAATGCTTAAATATAAATGGTTACCATGTCTGTCAGGATAAAGTCCAAACAACTTAGCATAGAACTTTAAGTCCTACATTTTCTAGTTCCTGCCTATCTCTCTAGCCACAACATAACCTCCATCATCTTCATATGCCCTATATTAAAGTTGTGTTGAATTAACCTTCTACACACTCTTGTCTTCCTTTTTCACACTTACTCTCTTTCTCTTTTTCAGACCTTTGTATAATTTGTAGCAAAACCAAAATAAAGTAAGCTTCATTAAGACAAAATTCTCTAAGATATTGCTTATCGGATTTTGTTCAATCCAAACAACCTACTCCTTAATAGGTAGAATCTGCCCAGTGTGGACATATTGACTTAAAAGTAGAAAGATACTTCAGCATAGAACTTTATTTGGGTAATGAAAGTATGTATTGAAAATGTCAATTCAGTGTCTATAATAAAAAGTAAAAATGGTTTATTCTAAATGAACAAATAACAACATCCATAAAGGATAGAGTGTGAGCTTGGATATTACCCTTCAATGTTTCTCACTAAGGAAAACTAATAATAATTTATAATTGTTTAATTTTTTTATTGGACA
>NW_027531326.1:1486-6424 GCF_008692635.1 Crocuta crocuta
ACATTAAACTCACCCCATATAATTCTTTTTTGGAATAGTCCCATCTTGCTCCAACTTCTAATTATAAATGATAGAAATTTCTTGTCATTTTCTTATGATCTTCAAATACTCAATATTTATCCATAAATTTCACCCAAAGGATGTGCCTCTTTCTAATATGGCATGCAAATTTGCCATTGATTTTAGAATATTTCTTGCTCCTTAACCAAAGATAATGTATCTACCTTCTCATGAGCAACTGGAATATCTCTGACACACTAACGTCTAACATGTGTTGTGACAAAAAGTGTATTTTAAATTCCCTTTGCAATCTGAACTGAGTCTTGAAAAATAGGTAGAACTAAAAGGGATGAGAAAGGAGAGGAAGTACATTCCAAGAAGGGGAAGCAGTACAAACAAAATCATGGAAGCAGGGGTGTCCTTGACAGTTGAATAAGGCAGTAAAGAGGCAGAACTGAATGGAGTAGAGGGTACATATTCAGGAAAAGTGGCATATCAATTCCTCCAGCCAAAAGTGTTCTCTCCTTGCCCTTTTACCTCTTATTAGCTGATAATTTCTGTTAGAATTCTCCTACCCAGTAAATCTGATTTAGGTGTCTTATTTTTCTCATTTTTTATTTTTTTGTTATTTTGAGAGAGAGAATCAGGAAGGGAGAGGGGCAGAGGGAGGAAGAGAGATAAAGAGAGAGAATCTTAAGCAGGCTCCACACTCAGCACATAGCCCAACACAGCGCTCGATCTCGTGAACCTGGGATCATGACCTGAACCAAAATCAAGTTTCAGAGACTCAAGTGACTGAACTACCCAGGAACCTAGGTTTCTTTTAGTTTACTGTCATGACACTCTTTTATTCCATACCAAATAATTTATCATACCTGATAGAATTTTTTTCTTACTATTCATTTGTCATTCCTCCTGGACCCAAACATTAGCACGTATCAGAATCACCTAAAGTAGGGGTCAACAAATGACTGTTCAAGGACCAAATCCAACCCAGATTCCTGTTCTACAAATATGTGTTCAAGCATAGCCACAGTCATATTTTTATATATTTTACATGGCTGCTTTAGTGCTGTAATAGCAGAGCTGAGTTGTGACAGGGTCCTATGGTCCACAAAGCCTAAAATATATACCATATTATCTTTAACAGAATTTTTTTTCATGTCACTAACCTAAAGGGCTTCTTTAAATTCAGATTTCTGGGCCTTACTCCTAGAGTTTTTGATTTAGTAAACCAACAGTAAGGTCTCATAATGTGCAGTTCTAGTAAGTTCACAGCTGATATTAATGTTGATGCTGCAGGCCTAGGACCACAGAATAAGAACCACTACCTTAGATTGGTGGATCCCAACCTTGGCCAAACATTAAAATGATTTACAGAGCTTTTAAAAATTGATATGTCCAGTTCACGACTAAACCAATTAAATCATAATTGCTAAGGCTGAGACTCAGATTTAAGTACATTTAATTCCCCAGGTAATTCCAATATGTGGCCTAGACAGAGAACTCTTGCTCTGTAAGCTCTAGGAAGCTAGTATCTCAACCTTAGACTTAGAGAAGTACCTCGCATATTGTTAGCGCTAAAGTAAATGATTCATAAATAATTTAAAAAAATGATTCATAAATAAATTAACATTTTTGCAGGCAAATAAAATTACAAATAGAACTCAAGATTTGATAGAGGCAATCACTAATTCATAGAATTGAGTAACTCCATGTTTTGTAACATGAATCAGTTTCCCTACTATAACCCTGCTCAGGAATGCAGCCATGTTTAAAAAGCAATATGGCAGGCAGAGTATCAGGAAGTCACACAGTTCAGCAGATTTAACAAGATGTGAGGAAGAACACAACTGACCCAAGTCATTTTAGGCGACAAACTGAAATTTGGCCAGTTCTCTAAGATACTAAATTCAATAAAATAATACTTTTGCAACTCATGATTGGCATACTATTTCTCTCAAAGCCAAAAATTAGAAGATTATTGGTAAATGTGACGTCTTTCTCATGAAGAGAATAGCAGCAGGTAGAAGGAGGTCAGCTACTGCTACATGGGGAAGGGGAGCATAAATTCTCCTAATTGGTTTGTTTCAATGGTAAATAAAAAGAAAAGAAAATGCCAATAACTTTTTTTAAATTGTTCTCAGAAGAAATATACATAGGGTAAATTTTGCCCAGTATAGGAAAGCTAATAGCAAATAGGACATTCCTTTTAAAAATGAAACAGGAACAATGAGACCATTTTTTTCCTTTCACACAATCCACCAGCTCTATGCGTCAAGTAGCTCTGTCTTTGAAAACACCAGAATAACCAGTTCATCTGGGCAACAAGCAGAGTGAAAAGGCAAAGAGAAACAGGAAAGGAGGGTAGAAGCCACCCACTTGCAGTCCATTCTCTGAAGTTGGAGAGAGAAGATGGAAGTAAGGCCAATGAACTGAAAGGGAAAATAATGAAATAATTATAGACAAAAAAAGAAACAGGACTGAAAATGAAAGATTTTGAACAGAGGAGATGGGAAAAGAGATGAGGAGATGGGAAAAGAAGTGAAACAGAATGAGGGAGAGAAACACCAAGCTAAGAAAAGAGGAAGGGAATAACAAACGGAAAAAAAAGCTGTAGATAGTTAATAGATGATAGATGATAATAGAAAGAAAATACATACATACATGCATACCTACAGATATATTTATATGGATAGATGTTTATATCTTTTCTTTCCTTCGGAGTAATAGCAGCAAAGAAAATCAGACCTCTTTCAATGTCTAAATGTCCAAAACCACTACAAATATTTGCCCAGGCTCTGAATCAGAAATTTAAGAAACAGATAAATTAGCTAGCAAGCTTTGAACCTCACAACACTGATTGCTACTTAAACTTTAGGTTTCGACACCTGAGTAAAACTATTCACTGTTGAGATCATTTTCAAGCCCAAAGTAAATAAGAACATTCTTTCATATATTTTGCAACATTTTCATCTTAATTAATAATAGGACTATTTAATCATTTTATATAAGACAATGGGTTAAATTTGGAGATGTTATTCCTGACAACCTTGCATGAAATACTTCCTTTTTCCAGTGAATTTGCTTATTTAGGCTGAAAAACAATCTAGAAACTCTATGTTGTATGCTTGTCACAAAATACTAAATTTCCACTACAGAAAGAAATCTTCCACAGGCTGAAACCACGCTAGCTGGTGATAAAATTTAGTATTTAAGGACTCATCCATGTACCAGAATTGGGTTTTATATGTAGTTACATGCTATTTTGTAAGAGAGCATATAGACATGTAAACAACATAGCACAATAAAATAGAAATACAACTGTGATAAAATCAGGACAAAGGAAAGTAATTGCAGGAAAAATAAGATGAAATGAGAGGAGAATCCAAATATGTATTGTAAAGTAAGGTATGCTTACTAGAAGGAAATAATAAATTTGGTTTCTAATAAATTAGAAGACAAGAAGAAAGGGAAACACGATCATATATACAATTTTCATTGACTTTGATATTATTTTAAGCTATTCAGGAAAAGCACTTTTCCTGTTATCGAGAGAAGAATTGGGTCTTCATAGGGAGGATGCTGTGAAATGTGGTAAGTGATACCTTAACCGCAACCTTACATGAAATAAAAGAGCCAGTTTCAAACCATATTTTCTTATAAGGCCCCTTATGTAAAGACTTCAAAGCTATACTTTCTGATGATTAGCTGGAATGGAATTACAGAACTATTCTACTCTGCTGTTTTAAGTTCAGAGGCACATGCTAAATATCCTACAAGGACACCCACCTTAATAGAAGAAGCAGCCCTAGTCAGGGAGCATGCCAAGAGGGTACTAAGGACAAGACAAAGGCTCTGCTCCATTTAAAAAAATGGCTTTAGCTTACAAGACAAATGGAAGATCAAGTATACAATAATTTTAACTTGGAAAAAAATTAAGTATGTATAACCAAATACCCACCTCAACTATAAAACTAATTTTATTATAGCACCTGCAGCAGATGTCTTTACCGAATCTCATTTCCTAGAGATATTACCCTCTTTATGGGGTATACAACAACTTTCCCCAGCCCTCTTGAAACTTGACAACCCTATTTATGATTGACACTCATCAATAAAATGTGATTGTATCCCTTATGGGCTGAGGTAGTGAAAAGTCCTTGGACAATTCTGTCACCCTCTTCTCCTATTACAATGCTAGGGAGAAGACTTTATGTTGAAATCATGGAATTATAAGATCACTGAATTGTTGAGTCACTGTATGGAAGACAACCACTCCTGAAGAATTATCGAGGCCCCCAGCAGACTTCACATAAATAAAAAATAGATTTTGTTGTACTAATCCCCTGAGATTTGTTACTACAGCATATGCTTATTTTGTNAATAAAATGTTTACAAAATGTACTCCTAAATAATTGAAGGAATTGAAATTCTATATAGGATCTTTATGCATGTTAGTAAATGTTGGGTAACATCTACCATTTGAAAACAGCTTTGGTTTCGGAGTATTCTATAAATTACTTCTTTGTGGCAGTAAATAAGCCAGTGTCTAGTAAAGTCACTGTATCTGTCAGAGTCCTGAAAAAGTAATATATATTCAAATTGGAATATTGAGGATAATTTAATGAATGAACTTTTAAAAAAGTATTAACAGTGTTAAAGTAAAATAATTAGGTAAGGAAAACCAACAAGTTTGCATTAATATTGCAGGCTAGCAAGAGTATAGATACATCACCATCCTTAGGGCTAAAGAGATAAATGGGTTCCCAGAATTCAGATAGGGCTAGAACTCTAGTCTTTTGGAAAGGAAGAAAACTACAGCCAGTTTGTAGCCTGAACTTTCTTTATTCCAGCCTTCTGATCATCTGAAAGGAGATCTCATCGGCTATATTCAGCAAGAAGCCAGAACAGAAAAGAAACTTATGGTCCAAGGAG
>NW_027531326.1:6465-10242 GCF_008692635.1 Crocuta crocuta
ATTTTATCCCTACTGGATATTATTATTTTAATGATCAAAATAATATTCCTATAAACTCCCAAGGTAGTATTACGGTAAAGTTCTGTATAAATACCAATATTTAAAGTTCCTTTTGAGATCATGCTTTTAACTCATAGCTTATTCAGTGAAAAGTCAAAGACAATTTTATGTAATTATTTTTAAATTTTTTAAATTTGGGTATAGTTGACATACAATGTTACATTATCTTCAGTGTACAACTAGTGATTTGGCAAGTTTTTGTATTATGCTATGTTCACACGTATAACTACCATGTGTTTCCATACTAAGTATCTGAATTCTGGGAACCCAACCCTTTAGCCCTAAGGATGGTGATGTATCTATACTCTTGCTAGCCTGCAATATTAATGCAAACTTGTTGGTTTTCCTTACCTAATTATTTTACTTTAACACTGTTAATACTTTTTTAAAAGTTCATTCATTAAATTATCCTCAATATTTTTCCCTTGGATAAATCAATACCCAATAGTGAAAGTATTGGATCATATAGTACTTCCATTTTTATTTTTTTGAGGAACTTTCATACTGTTTTCCACAGGGGCTGAACCAATTTGCATTCTCACCAACACTGTAAAAGGGTTCCTTTTCCTCCACGTCTTAACTAACACTTGTTATGTCTTATCTTTTTTATTTTAAAAATTCTTAAAGATGTAAAGTGATATTTAATTGTGGTTTTAATTTGCATTTCCCTGATAATTAGTGATGTTGAGCATCTATTCATGTGTCTGTTGGCCATATGTATGTCTTCTTTGGAAAAATGTCCGTTCAGGTCTTAAGCCATTGTTTAATTTGGATTGTCTGGGATTTTTGTTAGTTAGTTAGTTAATTAGTTAGTTAGTTAGTTAGTTAGTTAGTTTTTTGGTGTTGAATTGTACAAGTTCTTTTTTAAATTTTTTGTATTTATTTATTTTTGAGAGACAGAGTGACACAGAGCATGAGTGGAGGAGGGGCAGAGAGAGAAGGAGACACAGAATCTGAAGCAAGCTCTAGGTTCTGAGCAAGTGGTCAGCACACAGCCCGATGTGGGGCTTGGACCCACAAACTGTGAGATCATGACCTGAGCAGAAGTCAGATACTCAACCAACTAAGCCACTCAGGCGCCCCGAGTTGTACAAGTTCTTTGTATATTTTGGTTATAAACCCCTTATCAGGTATGTCATTTGCACATATCTTATTCCATTTAGTAAATTTCCTTTGTGTTTGGTGATAGTTTCTTTAGCGATGCAAAAACTTTTATTTTGATGTAGTCCCAATCATTTTTTTCTTTTTTTGCTTTAGTTTCCCTTGCCTTAGAAGACATCTAGAAAAATGTTGTTTTGGCTGATGTCAAAATTACTGCCTGTGTTTTCTTCTAGGATTTTTATGTTTTCATATGCTTGCATTTAAATATTTAATCCATTTTATATTTATTTTTATGTATGATCTAAGAAAATGGTCCAGTTTCATTCTTATACATGTAGCTGTATAGTTTCCCCAGCACCATTTATTACAAAGACTTTCTTTTCTCCATTATACATTCTTACCTCCTTTGTCATAGATTAATTGACCATATAATCGTGGGTTTATGTCTGGGGTTTCTATTCTGTTCTATTGATCAATGTGTCTATGTTTGTGCCATTACTATACTGTTTTATTACTACAGCTTTGTAATATATTTTGAAATATGGAAATGTGATGCCTCCAGCTTTGTTTTTCTTTCTCAACATTGATTTAGCTATTCAGGGTCTTTTGTGGTTCCGAAGAAATTATAGGATTGTTCTTTTCTAGTTCTGTCAAAAATGCTGTTGATATTTTGATAAGGATTGCATTGAGTCTGTAGACTGTGGTAATATGGACATTTTAACAATACTTATTCTTCCAATTCATGAGCATGGAATACTTTTCCTTTTATTTATGTCATCTTCAATTTCTTTCATCAAAGATTTTAGTTTTGAGAGTACAGATCTTTCACCTCCTTGGTTAACTTTATTCCCAGGTACTTTATTCTTTGATGCAATTGTAAATGATGTGGTTTTCTTAATTTCCCTTTCTGCTACCTTGTTATTAGTGTATAGAAATTATACTGATTTCTGGGTATTAATTTTGTATTTTGCAACTTTACTGAACTTATTTATTGCTTCTAGTATTTTCTGGCCAAGTCTTTAGAATTTTCTATGTATAGTATCATGTCATCTGCAAATAGTGACAGTTTAACTTCTTCTTTAATTTGGAAGCCTCCTATTTCTTTTTTGTGACTAATTGTTGTGGCTAGATCTTCCAGTACTATGTTGAATAAAAGTCATGAGAGTGAATATCTTTGTCTTGTTCCTGATCTTAGGGGAAAAGCTCTCAGTTTTTCACAATTTCCATATTGTTACCTGTGGGTTTTTCATATATGGTTTTTATCATATTGAAGTATGTTCCCTCTAAACCCACTGCATTTTATGTGATACTTAATAAGATTCTCCACAAAGTGATAAGAGGAGTTGGGTGGGGGAATGTGTTAAATAGGTGATGTGAGTTAAGGAATGCACTTGTAATAAGCACTGGGTGTTGTATTGAAATGTTGAACCATTAAATTGTATACCTGAAACTAATATTACCTTTATTCCCCATTTTCTTTAATGCTAAATAGTCCCACATTCTGTACTGTTCTGTCTCCTTACACTGCATTAAAGATTTATTGTGATCATCATGAATTAATTCATGTATTCATCCATTCATTATTTCACCTCTACAATCAATTATTTCTAGAAAATAAAGGCTAGAGAAACTCCCTCTAGCCACTCAAATTTCTAGGCTTGTCAAATTAGAGGAATAAGATTTTCTTTTTTTTTAATGTTCATTTATTTTTGAGAGAGAGAGTACGTGATCAGGGGAGAGGCAATGAGTGAGTGAGACAGAGGATATGAAGCATGCTCTTGTGCTGTCAGCGCAGAGACTGATGCGAGGCTCAAACCCAGGAACCATGAGATCATGACCTGAGCTGAAGTCGGATGCTTAACCGACGGAGCCAACCAGGAGTCCCAGGAATATGACCTTATTTGCACCATAGTTTAAAGCTATCCCCTAATCTAATTAGATTCTCAAATTTCTCCAAGCTATGGTTTGATTGATAAAACACCAAGAGCACAAAGCTGAATAACCATTACTTTATTAAAAAGCAATAAGTTACACAGCTTTCTGTTGTGGGTTTACCTTTAAATGTGCTTTCCAAACAAATTCATTATCTTCTGCCTCCTACCCAAGATCTCAAAAGTACAATTGATCGACATTTTCTAAAATGAACATAAAGTTTATATTAACTAAAATGACAGAGCTCAACTTAAAATAAATATCTTTGGGTCACCTGGGTGGCTCAGTCAGTTAAGCGTCTGACTTCCACTCAGGTCATAATCTCACAAGTTTGTGGGTTCAAGCTCCACTTCGGGCTCTGTGCTGACAACTCAGAGCCTGAAGCCTGCTTCAGATTCTGTCCCCCTCTCTCTTCCCCTCCCCCACTCATGTTCTGTCTAGCTTCCTCTCTCTCAAAAATAAATAAGTAAATAAAATGTATCTTCAACATTTATTAAATTAAATATCTAACCATTTCTGTATATTAAGTATATTTTGCATGGCCACATCAAGTGCTCATTTATTGAGCCCCACATTCAGGCACCGAATGGGTACAGAAGGAAGAAGAATGAGAATCAGATAAGGCTTTTTCTTTTAAGAAGTTTACAATACAGGAGATACATAAAAATGCTTATCGCACAGCTA
>NW_027531326.1:10258-16620 GCF_008692635.1 Crocuta crocuta
AAATGCTTCTCCCACAGCTATAATAAATATAAATGGTACAGTGCTATCACAAAAAGAGCGCAATTCACTGTGCTGGAGTGATGGAGACTTCATCAAAAGGAAACACTTTAGCTTGATGTTGAAGCACAAGCATTTTACTAGGTGAAGAAAGGAAGGAAGGGATTAGTATATGCAAAATCTGAGAAATAAGAACCAACCTGGTTCTACGGGACACTGTAAGTACTATTTTAAAGCTGTGTCATACAACAAGAATAGTTGATGGGGGTTGAGAAAAGCAATAAAGATGAAGTTAGAGAAGTAATTAAGAATTAGAACATGATGAGGCCTGTTTAAACTTCATGCTGTAGTAAGGGAAATAAATAATAGTGAGTCTTTGAATGATTTTAATAAGAAGACCATAATTAGACCTACAACCACTCTAATAGAAATGTGGTTAATGAAGTAGAAGAGGATTGAATTCAGGAAGATACATTGTGAGACAAACCCAAGAGTTTGTACAAGGGATAATGTTATCCTGAACTGAGGAAGTGGCACTGAGGATGGAGAAAATATAACTGAACAAAGAAGAAAATCAGAGGAGAGAATGTCTGGTATCTTCCATCCCAGGGAGAAAATTAAGAGATAAAATCAACAGAACTAACTTCTCAGTGACTACTTTACAGCACTCAAGTATTGAGATTGACAGATGTGATGTGATCGAATTAACCAAAAATGAATAGTCAGAAAACTTGGCTTTTAGTCTCAATTCTGCTATGAACCAGTTATGTTGCCTCGGAGGAGTCATTTCGCTCTCTGGATCTTAATTCCTCATCTACAAAATGTAAGGAGTTGCTTGATGACCTGTGACATCCCTTCTATCCCTGTCATTCAATGCCTCTATGAATAATTTTGATACAAGGAGAGAGGTATTTTCTAACTTAGATAACCTTAGATAACTCCCTTACCTAAGGAGAAGAAATCAAATCCCTGAAGTACCAGGTGACATGGAAGATGTTTGTGTCACTTAAGAAAAATTGTACATAAACATGAGTGTAGCCACCTTTCATTATCAAGGCACTGATTATTCATTTTCCAGATTATTTGTGACCTCCACTTTTCTTCTTGACTGCCTGGCTTTTAGGCATGTCTTTGTTTATTAACACCTCCAGTTCAGGGTGAGAAGAGAAGGAGAAAAACACAAGCACTGGATTTTGCTGCTTATTACCAATTCTGTTTTCCTTCTTAAATAGTTTATTGTCAAGTTGGTTTCCATATAACACCCAGTGCTCATCTCCACAAGTNATTCTGTCTTTTTTATTTCAAGTTGATGTAAAAGGAAGAAGTTTGAAAATATAAACTGAAAATAAGACTCTGTGATTATCAGTGGATTTCAATTGTACTGGTTAGCCCTATTCCTGCAGATAACTGATAATTTAATATCATAAGTTACTTTTAAGGAATGAAAACAGTGCAAAAGTTAACTTTAAAATCATAGTAGATAGAATGCAAAATAAAAGCTCATTTAAAGATAAATTTTAGGGGTGTCTGGGTGGCTCAGTCAGCTGGGCATCCAACTTTGGCTCAGGTCATGATCTCACAGTTTGTGCATTCAAGCCCCGCATCCAGCTTTGCACTCACACTGCAGAGACTGCTTGGGATTTGCTCTCTCCTTCTCTCTCTGCCCCTCCCCTGCTCTCTCTCTCTCTCTCTCTCTCAAAAATAAACATTAAAAATAATAATAAAGATCAATTTTGCTTCTTGGTGTGAAAACTGTGTTATAGCATTGTTCTCTCTAAGACATTCCCCAGGGTCTGGTCATGTTTGGCTTAAAATTATCAAGACAATGAATGTTTTAACCATTTATTTTGTAATGTAGTATAATGATGTAATGGTGCTCAGATGGAAATGCTTAACTCTCCTGCAGAGGGACAGGTAGGTGGGAGCAAAAGGAGTTTTTCAAGAAACTAATCAATTTCTTCTAGGAAAATACAAACGAACTTACAGTAAAAAAAAAACGAGAATGTATCTATGTCATTTTTCTATATAATGTGTTTTAGAAATTTAAGTTAAAGGCTGTATGACTGGCCTAGCACTCTGGAGTAAGCAAGAAATGAAACTATGTAGGACATCTGAATTTGGAAACTAAATCATCATATGTGGTATCTGGATATCTGGCCAAAGGGGTAATTTTATGAAGTGTGAGGCTTTGTTGCATACAAATCCATTATTGTTGGGCTTTTTGTTAATTGGTACCAAATGCCAAAGTGTGTTTGTATCTTTCTTTGCCCCTTATGTTTATCAATCACACAGAAATTGGTACTAATACTCAAAAGCAGATTGAGTAGAAGGAGAGCACTCACATGTTTTAAAAAATGATCAGTGGTGCACCTGGGTGGCTCAGTCAGTTAAGCGTCCAACTTCGTCTCAGGTCATGCTCTCATAGTTGGTGGGTTCGAGCCCCGCATTGGGCTCTGTGCTGACAGCTCAGACACTGGACTCTCCTTCAGATTCTGTGTCTCCCTCTCTCTCTGTTCCTCCCATTCTCATGCTCTGTCTCTCTGTCTCTCAATAATAAAAATGTTTTTAAAAAAATTTTAACAATGATGAGTAAGCATCAGACTGATTTGGATACTCTAGAAAGTATAAAATCCATATGACAATTCTCCTGCCTTTAAAATACAAGTGTATGGATAATAAAATGATATCTGACATTTTGCAGTTTAAAAAATATAATGTCATTTAACCTTTACAGTTGCCTTGCTTAAGTACTGTCACCTCCATTTTACAGATGAGACAACTGAGGCTTGAAGACATTCATTAACCAGGTTCACAGCTGATTAATAGCAAAATTCGTTTTTGAACTTAACTCTTATGATGACATGTTCAGTTCCTGTACCTTTGTTACTACGTTGATTATAAAATTTTTTTCAGGAAAAATTAGTCTTCATCTAAGTTAGTAATGAGCACCAAGCTGATATGTTTGACAAGTGAGCATTCTGGATTCAAGGACACTTGAATGAAATGCTCAGAAAGAGAGTCTTCTGGTTATTGAAACCCGTTTTTGTTTCAACATTTTTGTTTAACATTATTACAATGTATATGCAACAATTTTATAGCATAGAGAATAAAGAATATGGAAAAATAATAGAATCTTAGTGGTTTAGATAGTAAATGAAACAAATATTTGTTGCTTGATAACCTGCAGAGATTCAAAGCTAGCATTGTTTGTACAGGAGTGTAAGTAAAAGTCTAGGGTTCTAAACCAAACTTATGCTGACTTGGAGACACATCAAGGAAGTTATTAGTATAAATCACAGATAAGAGCTCATTGTTTTATTTGTTTCTTTTTCCCTGAAGTCAAATTCAAGAAAATTAACAAAAAATCTATTAGAGATCTAAAATTGAATGTTTAATGCAATATATGCATATCTTTCAGTATAAGTCGGTCTCCCTTTTAACACATATAGACACAAAGCCAAGACTAAACAAAATGTGAATGATTTGAAAATCAAGGGTCAATTNAGAACAAACTGAGGACTGATGGGTGTGTGGGGGGGAGCTGGGTATGGAGGAGGGCACTTGTGGGGATGGTGGGGATGAGCACTGGGTGTTATATGGAAACCAACTTGACAATAAACTATTTGTAAAAAAAATAATAAAAAATTAAAAATTAAAAACACAAATCTAACCAAAAAATAATAAAATAAAATAAAACAGAAAAAAAAAAAAAAGAAAATCATGGGTAAAATGAAAATCACTACCATTTGTTGGAATCTTCTATGAAGATCCTGGAAGAAGTAGATGAAGTTTTCATTTATTCCCGGGAAAAAATTAGGGGTATCTGACTTCTTGAAACATCTACATAGGCATCAACTCTACTATGGAGATGAATTGGGTGGAAGGGATGCTATTGTGAGAACAACACTAGAGCCACTCTTGTGCATTGAGGCAGAATTCAATTGTCTGTCTGATGAAGGAAAATCAAGGTTATTGAGAAATTCAAGCTGGACTTACATTAAATATATTACAAAGCTCCCACAGTGACAAATTCAATAAGCAACATAGAGATCTGTATGGAGAGGGAAACTTATTTGAATTTTTTTCCTCCAGTGAAGGAGATTTAGAACTGGGACTTTAACAATTTTGATTAACATCTTTCTAAGGTCTTCTTAGCAATCTCTTCTCTCAAAGGGTATGAAGAACAAACCTTCAAAGCCCTCCCAGCTGGGAATTTGCTTGAAACCAAAGACATCCTCAAACAATTATTTTCTCATTAACACAAGGGAGATGTGGGACTGCCACCACTTCTTCTTTGCCTGTGGTCTCTAATAATCCTAAATAATATTTCAGAACCAATTCCTCTGATTATCTTTCCAGTGAAATTCTTTTCTCTAACAATGATCAAACGTGTCTTGCATTAATTCATATTATAGCCAAATTTTAACATGTTACGATATGTGTGTTTTATGTACTATAGTGATCTGAGAGCAGTATAATAAAGCTTAGAATTAATCTGTGTGCATTTCAATATTCAATAAAAAAAAGCTAACAAAAAGTTTCCTAATTAGCATAGGTATTAACTCTTTTTTTTTCTAGTATGCTAAATCAACTGAAGAATAATTACTTTCAAGGCTAACCCAAATGATGTCCATTTAGTTTCCCAATTTCTTCATGTAATATGAATGATGTACTTTTGGACAGTCTCATGCTATAGCTAAACTCAATTATTTAATCATAATTTCTTTCCATTTTCCCCATAAAACCAATTTTTATTTCATAAGATATGTTAAATACAATCATCAATGAAAAATAGTTATTTAAAAATTTTTACCTTTCACAGAAACTTTTAACATCCAAAATTTATTTCCTTGAATTCTTCAATCAGAATATTAAAACTGAACCACTAAAATTCATCCCATTTGATTTTGTATTTTATGACACATTAATGAGAGGGTTGCATTGAGTTGTGATAACAGCCACATTCTAGGGAATGCTTTGTTCCCATGGAGTGGGAGTAAAATTTCCATTAATAAACCTTGGGTAGCTGGGAAACAGATGCTACCTATAAACAATCTAATTCATCCATAGAGGTAAGACTGGAACTGGGTGTCACAAGGCCCAAAAGTAGTTCCAATAAAAATTCAAGTTACAAAAAATTATATTATGCTCCACCTTCTTTGACAGTCCTTTATTTGGTGTCTGTAGACCTTTGAGCAGAGCCAGCACCTTGTTGGACTTTTGAGCAGAGCCAGCACCTTTGTTGGACAAAGGCAAGGGGACAGAGCTTTTGTTCGCTTTCTATGACTAAGAAATTTAAAATGTATTAATCAAATTTCCACCTGCTGTTAAAACTGGCAGGGTTATGGCACAGAAATAATATGCAAAATGAACGTTGATATATTGGTAAATGATGCCATGTAGCAGGAATCTTGCCAACAAGAGAAAGCACAAAGTATTAGGAACAATCTTAAAAATGGGGAGAAAAAAGATAACCACAGAGACAGAAGAGGCCTCATTAAAATTGAGTACTACTTAAGAGACTTCGAATTCATAACTGACTACAAGCTAAGTAGGAGTCAGTTTTGCAATACTATTGCAAAAGTGACCTAGAAATGTACGGAAAAATTATACACTAAGCAAGGGATTCACACTCTTTACTAGTCATAGTCTTATAAGAATTACTATTTATTGATTTCTTTCTAAGTGCCAAGCAATGTGCTAAATGTTTTATGCATATATCATTTAATTCTTCCAGTATTTAATCCCATAGGTAATATTTAGCTCCATTTTGCAGGTGAGATTCCCTCCAAAATTGTATTCTCCCGTATTTCCTGGTTTTTCACTCTATATAACCATTGAGAGACACAACACAGCTTCCTTTTGGACTACTGACCATTCTCCTATCATATTCACTGTCTATTTTACAGTGCCAGCAGGCTGCCACCCCTTGGTCAGCATGCTTTGTATTCCTGGCTGAACTCTGAGATCCTGCAACTGAGTCTGCTCCTTCAGGTACATGTGCAACCTTCATGAGTTTGAATCCACCAGTCTTTACTATGAACAAACAACATTGCTTTGTTAAGGTTAGAGTGTTAACATAAAATATCTCAGAAAATATTTATTCTGAGGTGGTAAGCCTGTTTGAATTCATGTCTGTTTAGTACAGGGTAGATATTGAGAAAATGGCTATGATAGTCTTAGAGAGTAAGATGTGACACTGGAATCTAAATATAGACTTTTCCCTCTTCTTTAAATGTTTTTCTCATTAAAACAATGCATAGATGGTTGCATAGGACACATAATTTTGTCTTGTGATCTACTTTGATTTATTGGTGAAACTATAATAATAAAGCATATTTAATTATGATCATTAAAAGCGATGA
>NW_027531326.1:16755-18374 GCF_008692635.1 Crocuta crocuta
TTAATTATAAAAATAATGAAAAATGTGTACTTTAAAATTCTGGTGGACAGAGAAACAAATAAATGTTTCCTACTTAATCCAAACAGTTTCATTATCAATTGCAACTTCAGAGAATGATGAGAATCTGAGAATTAAAATATACTTTAGAAGTTCTATTTTCCAGCCTTCAGGTAGCTGGATAGCAAAAGATTCCAGGACCTGTTATCTTCTAGGAGTCAACCAGTGAAGCATTTTAGTTCTCNCAATTTTCATTTTCTCTTTGTCTACACAGTACTTAAAAACCAGTTGTGTAAGATTTTTTTTAACTGAGTAAGCTCCTATATACAGCTTTAAAGCAATTTTTAAGGCAGAAAGAGACTAATTAGCAGTATCTAGTTGCCCATATGGGTTTGCCACACCTTTATAACCATAAAGGTTTTCATTATGTTCAATAGAAATTTCTACTGCTTCTATTTTAACCATTTTTCTATTTTTTAATCTCTGAATGATAAAAAACTATTAATATTTCTCCCTATAATAATCATTGAATATTGAGTTCCAATCACTTCTTCTCTTAAAAAACATATCTATTTCAGTAGTTTGTTCTCCTATGAAAGAAAAACCCACTTCAAACTTTTTTACTACTCTGAAAATTCCAGTTTTCCATCTCAATTTTTAAATTTTTTAATATTTCATTTATTTTTGAGACAGAGACAGAGCATGAGCGGGGGAGGAGAAGAGAGAGAGGGAGACACAGAATCTTAAACAGGCTCCAGGCTCTGAGCTGCCAGCACAGAACCCGACGAGGGGCTCGAACCAACGAACCGCGAGATCATGACCTGAGCTGAAGTCAGATGCTTAACCTACTGAGCCAGCCAGGCTCCCCTCCATCTCAATTTTTAAAGTATGGTAAGGTTGCCTCATAGTAGACACTAGGATATATAGATATTATTATTACCATTATAATATCGTAAGAAAAGAGATATACTACACTGCTTATTGTATGCCAGAGTATAAGCTAAAGCAAACGTTTAAATATACAAATTGGGTGCCCATGAAGGAAAGAGCTGAAACTCAAGAGTCAATACAACAAAACAGTTGTCAGCATTACAATGTCAAATCATATGTCATATAGGCCTGTAGTCTACATGGCACAGATTAATATAGAGTACTTAAGAACAACATAAAAACCCAGAGATTCTAGTATGTTGCGTCATGAGTCATACCAGCAGGAAAAGCCACAAAATTATAAATTTCAAATGGAATTGGTCTGAAAACTGAAACAAAGCTAAGCCTGTACGTAGGTAATTCACCGGGCCAGATGGAGACTTCAAGAAAGCAGAAGCAGGAGAAATGAGGTGACAATAAGAAAATAGTAGATTCTCAAAGACACGTATGTACCTTTTACATAAGAAACTATCCAAGTTATATTTAGTAAGAATAAAATAATATGTTTAAGGGATTAAACTGCCCAACAATGTCAACAGAGATATTTTGAAAAAACAATTCTTGTTAGTAGCATGAAAATCTAACCCATTAGTGAGTTTTCCATGTTTTATAGAACTTCAGAACTAAGAACAAGAAAGACCTTCCAGGTCAATGCCTGCTAAATACAGGAACAAAATATATAATCACCCAGA
>NW_027531326.1:18843-21161 GCF_008692635.1 Crocuta crocuta
AGAACTCTGGGAATTTAGCATTTATTCCAATATTTCCAAAGCTGAGGGGCCCATGCAATTTTTTGTAATCAAGCCAAGGTCTGCCTCCCTGATACACATTTATCTATCTTAGTTTGGTTCTTTGGAACCACTAAAGAGAAATATAATCTTTCTACCATTTAACAGTCATTGATGATTTAAAAATTCAGGGAAGACCACTGACATTGACTCTCCAGGTGGTAAAGACTCAAAGCTCTCATACATTGGGTTACCATAGAGAAAGAAACTAACATAGGGAATAAGAGAAAGAGAGATAGATGAAAGCTTACCTTGGCCATTTCCACATTTTTCAGATGATAAACAGTCAAGTACATATGAAAGCTACCTTATGCTACTATAATAGTATGGTTATTAGACTTAAAACTCCCTTCAGGCAAAGACTGTCTAATTTGTTATTGTGTCCTTGGCACCTATCAGATGAGGAACAATTATTTCTTCTTGAACCATAAAAGATAGAATTGAAGGTCAAAGGCATATTTTGAGAAGAATGCAAAGTTTGCTAAACCAAGGACCTAAAAGGAAAGTTTGTCCTGTTACCTCCAACCTATTCACAAATTTAGGGAAATATTTTAATTCTAATAATATCAGGCTTTCACATGATCTTTACTTTCTTTATATTTACACAGTGTCTAAAAAACAGTTAAACTAAATTCTTTTATTGAATTATATAGCTGTGTAGACACATGTTTTAAACAGTTTTCTAAAACCTATAAGGAAATAGTACAATTCCTTTAAAAAGAAAATGTGATGAGCTCAGTAGAGAAGGACGATGATGATGATGATGATGATGATACCTCACACATATTGACCACTTGCTACATTCCAGATACTGTGTTAATTATTTACATATATTATTTAATTTATGCTTCATAATTTATATATTATAATCTTCTTTTAAGATGAAGAAAATACAGCTTAAAGAGCTTATGTAACATACATAAAGTCCCAGAGCAAGTATTGGAGCTGGAATCAAACCCAGGTCTCTCTGACCCTTAACATGTGTTAATGATACCTTTAAATACATTATTGTCCATGCATTTTCCTTTAAAATAAACATGATTCCATAGCAAGAATTCTTAAGAACATGACTAGTGGCCAGATCCACTTTCATCCTTGTTTTGATATTCAAATCTTTAATGGTTTCACCTTTGCCTAAAGCTGGATTGCCTGCATGACTTTTTCTCTGCTTAGACCATGTCAGAATTATATGCAATAACTTTAGAAAGCCAGAAAAAAGCACCACTTACCTAATAATTGCTCTCAATAGTTATGAAAGCGAAATGATTACTAGGCTATATCTTACTTTCTGGATTTGCTCTCCTTTCTCTTGCTGAAGATGAATGATAAATGGAAACTGGTCAAGAGATAAATTACTTGGTGACGAATTGTGGTCCAAAGCAATAAGACACATTTAAAAGTGTCTAGAAATAAAATTCACTTATTCCAGGTAAATACACAAACACATCCCAGAATAGCTATGCCAAATTATTCCATCACAGAGTTGCCTATCCCAGAGACAAAGTTCAATCCTTAGGTTTGAAAGCACTTAAAATGTCATCCATGGAAGTAAGGCCAAACCCACAGAACATGTCAACATATTTGCTCCTTTAATCTGTACCTACACATTTTCATTTAGAGAAAGGAAATGAATAGCTACAGAAGTACAGTAAAACATTGGATTGCAAGTAACTTGTTCTACTGTTCCACAAGATTAACAAACATTTCTAATAAATTTTAACTTGATAAATGACCAATGTTTTGCAATACAAGTAGGTATGTGATGCCAAATGAGACATGATCACAACTGAGTCAATGGTTTCTCTCTCTCTCCCGCTGTGTGTGTGTGTGTGTGTGTGTGTGTGTGTGTGTGTGTGTGTGTCTCAGTGCAGGATTTTGGGAGATTGTCAAGGCAATGTCACATTCCCACAAAGTCCTCAAAAGGAGGCAAAAGCAAATGTCATTGGATAGTGAAAGTCATCCTATACAATAACCCTCCTCTATCTTATCTCCTTCACACCAGCCATGAAGGTTTTCAAAGGTAAGTTTAGGTTATTTTTCTTTATATTTGTATTTTCTTTCTTTTTTGTATTATATTATAGTATTATAACCATTTTATATGAATATTTTTGAGCTGTATAACAAATCATCTTATTTTCCATGATTTCCTATGGGGAAATTCTCTTTGATATATAAGTGCTTTGGGTTATAAACATGTTTCTGGAACAAATTATGCTTGTATTTAAATATTTTATTTTCCTTTTATTCTGTCTAGCCAATAC
>NW_027531326.1:21178-21549 GCF_008692635.1 Crocuta crocuta
AGCCAATACAAAAGTAACATGATTAGTGGTTAAAGCACAGAGTTTGGAATTGGAAAGGTATGGATTAAAATTCCTAGCTCTGCCACTGCTTACAAGTTATATAGTGAGTCAATTTTACCTTTATAATCCTCATTTTTTAAATGTGCATATCATATACAGATATATATTACAATGTCTATGTTTATATACTTATGTTTATGTATGTTATGTACAACCCATGAAGTGTGTGTATATTGTATATGTTGTATGATATAAATAGATATATACACACATGCCTCATAGATTGTAAACATTAATAATAGATACGAAACTACTTGCCATCTAGGTTTTCAATAGCAAATATTGTGATGGTTAGGAATTTTTCTCTACAC
>NW_027531326.1:21576-22141 GCF_008692635.1 Crocuta crocuta
TACAGACCAGGGAAGAAGGACTCTGATTGTAGGTTTACACCAGTCACCACTGATAAATTCACATTGGTCCTTTGAAGTTGGGAAGCTCATAGCTTCTATAAAATACTGGTCATAATCTTAGCAAATAATGGGCCTCAGATTTGTCATCCCTAGATACACTACCAGCCTTCTACACACACACACACACACACACACACTACACACGCAGACCAATCACCACACTTTTATTGGTGTCCCAATCCACCATCCACTACCTAGCTTAAACGTTTATTCTCTTGTTATCTTGCTGCTTCCTCCTATCAACTTTCAAAGATCTTACCTCAGGACCTCTTATTCCAGTTTTTAATAAGTTGAGGCTTTCCAAATGCTGGAACTTTCATTATTTGTAGTAACTTTGGAAACATAAACCACACCACATCCCAGGAATAAAATGGCCTAATTATCTTCTAGAAACAGAAGAGAAGAACACAGGTACAACTTATTATTTGAGTTTCTTCTGGCAATTAAAAAAATATATATAATCTACAATATTTAATATTCCAATAAATGATCTGTTCCACTGTTG
>NW_027531326.1:22154-22530 GCF_008692635.1 Crocuta crocuta
CTTTCATTCTGCTTTCTTTCTTTCTTTTTTTTTTTTTTTTCTGCTTTCTGTTTCATCTTTGAAGTTCCTTACTTCTACCCAGGTGCTCCAAGCCCTCATAGTTCTTGATTCTCCACTCATGCCAACTGCCAACTCATACTGGTTTGTCCAGAACAATTATACTTTTGAAACTGAAATACCTGCATCCCAGGAGACTCCTCAATCTTAGACAAACAGGGAATTTGGTTACCATAGGCATAACTACTTTTTTCAGATAGCTTTCCNAAACTGATAAAAAATTCAAACTAAGGTATAAATTTGTTAACTTTTCTAGATAATGTCTGTACCTTACCTAGCTATAAAAATCTTAACATAGTTATTTTAGGGAGAGTAGAAG
>NW_027531326.1:22567-37294 GCF_008692635.1 Crocuta crocuta
CAGAATTATACCCCCCCCCCAAAAAAACCCTGAGATTTTAGGATGTTTGAAATTTCACCACTTGGATGTCCCCTAGTTGGCATGTAAATAGAGCTAATATTTGAGCCTGATATTATTAAATCTCACTCTCAAACAGCTGGCTTTGAAAAACACCTGAGATTTTTTTTTTTAATATCTGGGTACTGTGACCTCACCCTAGAGCCATTAAATCAAATCGTTGTGACTGGTGTGGCCCAGTCAGTGGATTCTGTTCTTAAAGCTCACCAAGTGATTTTAATATACAGTCAAGGTTAAGAAACATTGTGTTAGAGCATTTGAGAGTTTGGGCAAGCAGACTCCTCATACAGGCTTCCTGATTTTTTTAAGGTTTATTTATTTTGAGAGACAGTGTGTGTGCCTGTGCAAGCTTGGGGAGGGGCTGAGAGAGGGAGGGAGAGAGAGAGAGAGAGAATCCTAAGCAGGCTCCATACTGTCAGTGCAGAGCCTGATGTGGGACTCAAACCCATCAACCATGAGGTCATGGCTTGAGCCAAAATCAAGACTCAGATGTTTAACTGACTGAGCCACCCAAGCACCCTTACATTCTTCCTGATTAATAAAGTAAAATTGGAAAACTCATGTCTTCCTTCATTAGAATTTGTTCTTTTTAATTTCGTTTCTATTCTTTTTTCTTTCTCCCTTTCAGTTTGCTTATTTGTTTGATTTGTTTGTGCATTTACATGCTTTTGTTCCCTGTTTGTCCATCCGTTTTCCTTTCCAGGACTAACTCAAGAAACAAGCCAAAGTACACATGATGGAGAATCTCAAATATCACTAAAAAAAGGGAAATAAAATAACCAAAGTCTCAACAAGAAAGACAAGGAACACCATTCAAAGAACACTTCCTGAATGGACAGGCCCTGGACAGTCTATGAGACTCCTTTAATTTAGCAATACATGCAGGTGCAGAATGCATAACAAGCTTTTAAAACTTACAAGAGACAGAAAGCTAGCCAAAATGGTTAAAGGGAAGAAATTTCCTCTACAGAAATTCCAGGAAGCAGTGACAGATAAAGAATTGGTCAAAACATATATAAGCAACAAAACAGACCAAGAGTTTAGGACAATAGTCATAAAATTGATCGCTGGGCTTGCAAAAGGCATGGAGGACACCAAAGAAGCTATTGCTACCTTAAAAATACTTGTGCTGAATTTAAAAATGCTATAAATCAGGTGCATAATAAAATGGAGGCGGCCACTGCACAGATTGAAGAGACAGAGAGGGGAATAGGTGACTTAGAAGACACAATTATAGAAAAATAGGAAGCCGAGAAAAAGAGAGAGAAATTAATCCAGGAGCACAATAGGAGAATTTAAGACTGAGTGATACAATCAAATGGAACAATATCCATATCATAAGAATTCCAAAAGAAGAAAATAGTGAGAAAGGGGCTGAAGGGATACTTGAACAAATTACAGCCAAGAACTTCCCCAATCTGGGGAAGGAAACAGACATTGAAATCCAAGAGGCACAGAGAATTCCCTTCAAACCTAACTTGAATCAATCTTCTGCATGACATATCATAGTGAAACTGGAAAATATAAAGATAAAAAGAGAATTATGAAAGCAGCTAGGGATAAAAGAGCCTTAATGTACAAAGGGAGACATATCAAGGGAGTTGCAGACCTTTCTACTGAAACTTGGCAGGCAAGAAAGGAATGGCAGGAAATCTTCAATGTGATGAACAGAAAAACTATGCAGCCAAGAATCCTCTATCCAGCAAGTCTCATTCAGAATAGAGGGAGAGATAAAGGTTTTCCCAAACAAACAAAATTTAAGAAATTCATCACCACTAAACCAGCCCTACAAAAAATCTTAAGGGGGACTCTATGAGGGAAATTTTGCAAGGAACACAAGGTACCAGAGACACCACTACAAGCATGAATCCTACAGATAACACAAGGATTCTAAACTCACATGTTTTCAATAATAACACTGAATGTAAATGGACTAAATGTTCCAATCAAAAGACTTAGGGTGTCAGAATGGATTTTAAAAAACAAGGTCCATCGATTTGCAATCTACAAGAGACTCATTTTAGACTTCAGGACACCTTCAGATAGGGGGTGGAAAAATATCTGTCATGCTACTGGAAGTCAAAAGAAAGCTGGAGTAGCCATACTTCTATCAGACAAACTGGACTTTAAAGTAAAGGCAGTAACAAGGGATGAAGAAGTGCATTATATAATAATTACGGGGTTTATCCATCAGGAAGAACTAACAATTATAAATGTCTATACACCGAATTCGGAGGGACCCAAATACATAAAACAATCACAAACAAAAACAATCTTATGGATAAGAATGTGCTAATAGCAGGGGACGTTAATACTCCACTTACAGCAATGGATAGATCAACTAGACAGAAAATCACTAAAGAAATAATGGACCTGAACGACACATTGGAACATATGGAGATCAAAGATATATTTAGAACTCAACATTCTGAAGCTATGGAATTCACTTTCTTCTTGAGTGCACATGGTACATTCACCAAAATAGATCACATACTGGGTCATAAAGCAGCCCTAAATAAATAGAAGAATTGAAATCATACCATGTGTACTTTCAGATCACAATGCTATGAAACTTGAAATCAATCACTGAACGAAGTCTGGAAAACCTCCAAAAACATGGAGGTTAAAGAACACTTTACTAAACAATGAGTTGGCGCATAGGCAGTAAAGAAGAAATTTTAAAAAAACATGGAAACTAATGAAAATGAAAATACAACAATCCAAACTCTTTGGGATGCAGCAAAGGCAGTCCTAAGAAGAAAGTACATTACACTGCAGGCCTACTTCAAGAAACTTGAAAAAGTATAAATACAAAATCTAACAGTGCACAAAAAGGAACTAGAAGCAGAACAGCAAGAACACCCCAAACCTAGCAGAAGAAGAGAAATAATAAAAATCAAGGCATAAACAAACAATATAGAATAAAAAAAAAAAAACAGTTGAACAGATCAATGAAACGAACAGTTGGTTTTTTGAAAAAACAAAGTTGATAAATCTCTAGCCAAGCTTCCCAAAAAGAAGGAAGAGCACCCAAGTAGACACAATCAAGAATGAAAATGGATTTATTGCTTATAACCAATCCCTAACATATACATACTTTCCCTCTGCTATCAAGAACATGACAGGGATGTCCACTCTCACCACTGTTGTTAACCACGGTGTTGAAAGTCCTAGCATAAGCAGTCAGACAACAAAAAGAAATAAAAGGCATCAGAATTGGCAAAAATGAAGTCAAACTTTCACTTTTCACAAATAACATAATACTCTACATGGAAAACATGACAGACTACACCAGAAGCCTACTAGAACTGAACCATGAATTCAGCAAAGTCGCAGGGCAAAAAATCAATGTACAGAAATCGGTTGCATGTTTACACACCAATAATGAAGCAACAGAAAGAGAAGTCAAGAAACTGATTCCATTTACAAGTGCACACAAAAAAAAGCCACACACACACAAACATAAAATACTTAGGAATAAACCTAACCAAAGATATAAAAGATCTGTATGATGAAAACTATAGAAAACTTATGAAGGAAATTGGAGAAGACACAAAGAAATGGAAAAGCATTCTATGCTCATGGATCAGAAGGATAAATATTGTTAAAATGTCATAACTACCCAAATCAATCTACATATTCAATGCAG
Source organism: Crocuta crocuta (assembly GCF_008692635.1). Lineage (NCBI taxonomy): Eukaryota > Metazoa > Chordata > Mammalia > Carnivora > Hyaenidae > Crocuta > Crocuta crocuta. The sequence goes on from NW_027531326.1 coordinate 26,274, forward strand.
TCCCAATCAAAATTACACCGGCATTCTTCTCAAAGCTAGAACAAACTGTCCTAAAATTTGTATGGAACCACAAAAGACCCCGAATAACCAAAGTAATATTGAAGAAGAAAACCAAAATGGGAGGCATCCCCATCCCAGACTTTAGCCTCTACTACAAAGCTGTAGTTATCAAGACAGGATGATATTGGCACAAAAACAGACACATAGACCAATTGAATAGGATATAGAACCTAGAATTAATATATGGCAAATTAATCTTTGAAAAAGTAGGAAGTAGTATCCAATGGAAAAAAAGACAGCCTCTGTATCAGATGGAGCTGAGAGAACTGGACAGCAACATGCAAAAGAATGAAACTAGACCACTTTCTTACACCATACACAAAAATAAATTCAAAATGGATGAAGGACCTGAATGTGAGACAGGAAACCATCAAAACCCTAAAGAGAAAACAGAAATCAACCTCCTTGACCTCAAACGCAGCAATTTCTTACTAGATACATCTCCAAAGGCAAGGGAATCAAGAGCAAAAATGAACTATTGAGACCTCAGCAAGATAAACAGCTTCTGCATGGCAAAGGAAACTATCCACAAAACTAATAGGCAACTGGTGGAATGGGAAAATATAGTTGCAAATGACACATCAGATAAAGGGCTAGTATCTAAAATCTATAAGGAACTCACCAAACTCCACACCAAAGAAACAACTAATCCATTGGAGAAATGGGCAGAAGACCTGAACAGACACCTCCAAAGAGGACATCCAGATGGCCAACACACATGAAACGATGCTCAGCGTCTCTCATCATCAGGGAAATGTTGATCAAAACCACACTAAGATACCACCTCAGGCTGGTAGGAGTGGCTAAAATGAACAAATCAGGAGACTCTAGATGCTGGCGAGGATGTGAAGAAACGGGCACTCTCTTACACTATTGGTGGCAAGGTAAGCTGGTGCAGCCCCTCTGGAAAACAGTGTGGAGGTTCCTAAAAAAATTAACAATAGACCTCCCCTATAACCCAGCAATAGCACTGCTAGGAATTTACCAAGGGATACAGGAGTCCTGATGCATAGGGGCACATGTACCCCAATGTTCTTAGCAGCACTTTCAACAATAGCCAGATCATGGAAATACCCTAAGTGTCCATCAACTGACAAATGGATCAAGAAGATATGGTTTATCTAAACAATGCAATACTACATGGCAATGAGAAAGAATATCTGGCCATTTGCAGCAACGTTGATGGAACTCGAGCGAGTTATGCTGAGCGAAATAAATCAAGCAGAGAAGGACAGATACCATATGTTTTCACTCATATGTGGAACAGGAAAAATTTAACAGAGGACCATGGGGGAGGGTAAGAGGAAAACAATAATTAAGGAGAAGATGGGAGGCAAATCATGAGAGGCTCTTGAATACTGAGAAGAAACTGAGGGTTGATGTGGGTCGAGGAGAGGGGAAAAGGTAATGGGCATGGAGGAGGGCACTTGTTGGGATGAGCACAGGGTGTTATATGGAAACCAAGTTGACAAAAAAGTATATAAGAAAAAATATAGTAAAAATAACAAAAATGAAAGTAAACTTCAACACACACAAAAAAATAAAATAAAATAAAATAAAATCTGTAACAAAACATGAAGTAGGGCATTATATCCTAAATACAGGGTTTATCTATCAAGAAGAGGCAACAATTGTAAATGTTTATGTTCTCAATTTAATAACTCCCAAATATGTTAATCACAAACATAGGCAAACTTAATGATAATAATATGTAATTGAAGCTGATTTTATTACANNTGACTTTAATACTCTACTTACAGCAGTGGACAGATCAGCTAGGCAGAAAATCAATGAAGAAATAATGGCCTTGAACAATACACTGAACCAGATGGACTTGATAGATATATTCAGAACTTTTCATCCAAAAGCATCAGAATACACATTTGTCTTGAGTGTACATGGAATATTCTCCAAAATAAATCACATAATGGGTCACAAAACAGCCTTACATAAATATAAAGAATTGAGAACACACCATGCAGATTTTCTGGTCATAATGCTATGAAACTTGAAACACAAGAAAAATATTGGAAAGCCTTCAAATTCACAGAGGTTAAAGAACACTTACTAAAGAATGTATTGACCAAACAAAAAATTAAAGAAGAAATTTTAAAATATATGGAAAGAAATGAAAGTGAAAATACGACTGTCCAAAACATTTGGGATGCAGTAAAGGCAGTCCTAAGGGGGAAAATACATTGCAATGCAGACCTATCTCAAGAAACAAGCCAAATCCCATACACATAACTTAACCTCCCACCAAATGGAACTAGAAACAGGGCAGGAAAGAAACCCCAAAGCCAGCAGAAGAGAAATACGAAAGATTAGAGCAGAAATAATCAACATAGAATCCAAAGAAACAGTAGAATAGATCAATGAATATAAGAGCCAGTATNAGAATATGCAATGGGAAAAAGATAATCTCTTCAACAAATGACATTGGGAAAATTGGACAGGAACATACAAAAGAATGAAACTGAACCACTTTCTTACACTATACACAAAAATAAATATAAAATGGATGGAAGATTTAAATGTGAGACNTTTAAAGAAAGCCAAATTCATAAACTTCTAGGCAGACTTCTCAAAAAGAAAAGAGAACCCAAATAGATAAAATCATGAAGGAAATAGGAGAGATCACAATCGACACCAGAGAAATACAATTATTAAAAACTACTATGAAAAATTATATGCCAACTGGACAATCTTCAAGAAATGGACAAATTCCTACGCACCCACACACTACCAAAACTCAAATGGGATAGAAAATTTGAACAGAAACAGAACCAGTGAAGAAATTGAATCAATGATCAAAAATCTACTAAAAAATAAGATTCCCGGGCCAGATGACATCCCAGGGAAATTCTACCAAACATTTAAAGAAGAGTTAATATCTTTTCTTCTTCAAGCTGTTCCAAAAAAGAAAAAAAGGAAGGAAAGCTTCTGAACTCATCTATGAAGCCAGCATTGCCTTGATTCCAAAACCAAAGACTCCAGTATAAAGGGGAATTAGAGGCCAATATCCCTGATGAACATGGATGCATAAATTTTCAACAAGATACTAGCAAATTGAATTCAATGGTATATTAAAGGAATTATTCACCATGATGAAGTGGAATTCATCCCCAGGCTGCAAGGCTGGTTCAATGTATCCGCAAAACAATCAATGTGATACATCACATTAATAGAAGAAAGGATGAGGACCACATGATCTTGTCAATTAATGCAGAAAAAGCATTTGACAAAATAAAGCATCCTTTCTTAATAAACACCCTCAAGAAAGCTGAGATAGAAGGAACATACCCTAACATCATAAAAGCCATATATGAAAAGCCCATAGCTGATATCATCTTCAAAGGGGAAACAGTGAGAGCTTTCTCCTTGAGATCAGGAACATTACAGGTATGTCCACTTTCACTACTGTTGATTAACATAGTGTTGGAAGTCCTAGCCTCAGCAGTCAGACAACAAAAAGAAATTTAAGGCATACAAATTAACAAAGAAGAAGTCAAACTTTCACTATTTGAAGATATCATGATATTCTACATGGAAAACCTGAAATACTACGCCAAAAAACTTCTAGAACAAATACATGAATTCAGCAAAGTCTCAGGATACAAAATCAATGTACAGAAATCAGTTGCATTTTTATACACCAATAATGAAGCAACAGAAAGATAAATCAAGAAATTGATCCCATTTACAATTGCACTAAGAACCATAAAATACCTAGGAATAAATCTAGAAAAAATGTAACAGAACTGTATGCTGAAAACAACAGAAAGTTCAAGAAATAAATTGAAAAAGAGACAAAGAAATGGAAAAACATTCCATACTCATTGATCAGAAGAGCAGATATTTTTAAAATGTCAATACTACCCAAAGCAATTTACACATTCAATGCTATCACAATAAAAATAGCACCAATAACACCAATTGTTTTCAGAGCTAGAAAAAACACCTCTAAAATTTGTATGGAACCAAAAAGGACTATGAATACCCAAAGAAATGTTGAAGAAGAAAACCAAAGCAGGAAGCATCATAATCCCAGACTTTAGCCTCTAGTACAAAGCTGTAATTGTCAAGACAGTATGGTATTGACACAAAAACAGACACATAGACCAATGGAATAGAATAAAGAACTCAGAATAGGACACACAAATGGATGGCCAAATAACCTTTGAGAAAGCAGGAAACAGTATCCAATTCAAAAGAGACAGTCTCTTTCGCAAATGGTGCTGGGAGAAGTGGACAGCGACATGCAAAAGAATGAACCTGGACCACTTTTTTACACCAGACACAAAAATAAGCTCAAAATGAATGAAATGAAAGACCTAAATGTGAGACAGGAAACCGTTGAAATCCTACAGAAGAAAACAAGCAACAACCTCCCTGACCTCAGCCACAGTAACTTCTTACTCGTGGCCAGCAAGGGAAACAAAAGTGAAAATGAATTATTATTGGGACCTCATCAAGATAAAAACTTCTGCACAGCAAAGGAAACAATCAACAGAACTAAAACTCAATCAATGGAATGGGAGAAGATATTTGCAAATGATATATTGGATAAAGAGTTAGTAGACAAAATCTATAATGAACTTACCAAAGTCAACACCCAGTAACAAATAATGTAGTGAAGAAATGGGCATAAAATATGAATAGACACTTTTCCACAGAAGACACCCAAATGGTTAACACACATATGAAAATAAGCTCAACATCACTCCTCATCAGGGAAATACAAATAAAAACCACACTGAGATAGAACCTCACACCAGTCAGAATGTCTAAAATTAACAACTCAGTCAACAACAGATGTTGGCGAGGATGTGGAGAAAGGGGAAACCTCTTGCAGTGTTGGTGGGAATGAAAACTGGTACAGCCACTCTGGAAAACAGTATGGAGTTTCCTCAAAAAATTAAAAATAGAATTACCCCATGACCCAGCAATAAGACTACTAGAAATTTATCCAAAGGAAACAGGAGTGATGATTCATAGAAGCTCATGCACCTCAATGTTTATAGCAGTGCTATCAATAATAGCAAAAGTATGGAAAGAGCCCAAATGCCCATATAGATATGCCCATGCACATACACATGCACATACACAATGGAGTACTACTAGGCCACGAAAAATAATGAAATCTTGTTATTTGCAACATCAATGGAAATGGAAGGTATTATGCTAAGTGAAATATGCCGGTTAGAGAAAGACACGTATCATATGTTCTCACTCAGATGTGTAATTTGAGAAACATAACAGAAGACCATAGGGGAAGGAAGGGAAAAAAAAATAGTTACAAACTGAGAGTGAGTCAAACCATAAGAGACTATTAAATACAGGAAACAAACTGAGAGTTGATGGGGACAGGAAGAGGGGAAAATGGGTGATGGTCATTGAGGAGGAAAAGCATTGGGATAAGTACTGGGTGCTGTATGTAAGTGATGAATCACAGGAATCTACTCCCAAAGCCAAGAACACACTGTATACTCTGTATGTTAGTTAACGTGACAAAAAATTACATTTTTAAAAAAGCCATTCAGGGGCACCTGGGTAGCTCCGTCGGTTAAGCGTCCGACTTCGGCTCAGGTCATGATCTTACAGTTTGTGGGTTTGAGCCCCGCATCTGGCTGTGTGCTGACAGCTAGCTCAGAATCTGGAGCCTGCTTCAGATTCTGTATCTCCCTCTCTCTCTGACCCTCCCCTACTCACGCTGTCTCTCTCAGAAATAAATAAAACATTTTAAAAATAACNTTGCCTATGTTTTAATGTTCATTTTTTTCTTATTTATTGATTTGTAGGGTCTCTTTATTTTTCAATGTTATTAATCCTCTATGAATGCTATTATGTGTTGCAAGTACTTCTTGCCAGTTTATAGCTTGTATTCCTTTGTCTATTGAGGAATAGAAATTCTTCATTTTAAAATTATAAAAATTATAATTTAAAACTATTCACAAATCAATGAATGTGATGCATCACATAAATAGGAGAAAACATAAGAAACTTATGATCATTTCAATAGATGCAAAAAAATCTTTTGATAAAGTATACCTTCCATTCACGATAAAAGCCTTCAACAAAGTAGGTTTTGAAGGAGCATACCTCAACATAATGAAGGCAGTAAAAACCCACAGTTAACATCATTCTTTTTTTTTTAATGTTTTATTTATTTCTAGGAGAGAGACAGAGAGACAGCATGAGCAGGGGAGGGTCAGAGAGAGAGGGAGTCACAGACTGAAACAGGCTCCAGGCTCTGAGCCAGCAGTCAGCACAGAGCCCGACGCAGGGCTCGAACCCACGAACCACGAGATCATGACCTAAGTGAAAGTCGGACGCGTAACCGACTAAGCCACCCAGGCGCCCCGTTAACATCATTCTTAATGGGAGGAAACTGAGAACATTTCCCCTAAGGTCCAGAACAAGACACTCTTGACTTTTATTCAACATAGTGCTGTAAGTCCTAACAACACTAATCAGACAATAAAAAGAAATAAAATAATCTAAATCGTCATGAAAGAAATTGAATACTCACTATTTAGAGGTGATATGATACTTTATAGAACACATGGTTAAGACTCCATGAAAAAAATGCTAGAATGGATAAATGAATTCAATATAGTCACAGGATATAAAATCAGTGCACAGAAATCTCTTGCATTTGTATACAACAATAATGAAGCAGCAGAAAGAGAAACTAAGAAAACAATTGCATTTAAAATTGCACTAAAAACAATGAAATATCTAGGAATAAACTTAACCAAAGAAGTGAAAAACCTATATTTTATAGAATACTGATGAAAAACAATTGAAGAAGACACAAAGAAGTGGAAAGACATTCCATGCTCAAGGATTGGAAGAACAAATATTGTTAAAATGTCTACACTATCCAAAGCAATCCACACATTTAATGCAACCCTTATCAAAATATCACCAACATTTTTCACAGAGCTAGAACCACCAGTCCTTAAATTTGTATTTGGTGTCCTTAAAGACACCAAATAGCCAAAGTAATTTTGAAATAGAAAAGTAAAGCTGGAGGCATCACAATTCTGGACTTCAAGTTATATTACAAACTGTAGTAATCAAAACAGTATGGTAGTGGCACAAAAATAGATAGATCAATGGAATAGAAAAAGAAAACCCAGAAATACACCCACATCTGTATGGTCAATTAATCTTTGACAAAGCATGAAAGAATATGCAATGGGAAAAAGATAATCTCTTCAACAAATGACATTGGGAAAATTGGACAGGAACATACAAAAGAATGAAACTGAACCACTTTCTTACACTATACACAAAAATAAATATAAAATGGATGGAAGATTTAAATGTGAGACCTGAAACCATAAAGAAAAATCTTAGAAGAGAACACAGTCAGTAACTTCTTTGACATCAGTTGTAGCAATTTTTTTTCTAGTTATGTCTCCTGAGGCAAAGGAAAGAAAAGCAAAAATAAACTACTGGAACTGTATCAAAATAAAAAGTTTCTGCACAGTGAAGGAAACAATCAACAAAACTAAAAGGCAACCTAATAAATGGAAGAAGATATTTGTAAATGATAATTCCATAAAGGGTTAGTATCTAAAATTTATAAGGAACTTGTAAAACTCAACACTCAAACACCAAACAGCCCAAAAAGAAATGGGGAGAAGACACAAACTGATATTTCTCTAAAGAGGAGGTTCAGATGGCCAACAGACACATTAAAAGATGTTCATCATCACTTGCCATCAGGAAAAGGCAAATCAAACCTACAGTGAGATATCACCTCAATTTGTGAGAATGGCTAAAATCAATAATAAAAGAAACCAGAGGTGTTGGCAAGGATATGAAGAAAAAGAACCCTCTTATACTATTGCTGGGAACGCAAACTGAGACAGCCGCTGTGGAAAACAGTATAGAGTTTCCTCAAAAATGTAAAAATAGGTCTACCCTATGATCCAGCAATTGCAATACTGAATTTTTACCCCCAAAAAATACAAAAACACTACTTCAAAGGGATACATGCATCCCTATGTTCATAGTAGCATTATTTTCAGTAGCCAAGATATTGAAGCAACCCAAGTGTTCAGTTGCTCATCTACTAATAAGTAGATGAATGGGAAAAGAAGATGTATACATACACACACACACACATATATATACACAGCGTATTATTCAGCCATAAAAAATAATGAAATCTTGCTATTTGCAATGACATGAATGGATCTATAGAGTATGATGTTAAGCGAAATAAGTCAGTCAGAGAAAGACAAATACCATATGATTTCACTCATATGTGAAATTAAGAAACAAAACAAATGAGCAAATGGGGAAAAAGAGAGAGAGAGAGAGAGATCAAGAAAGTGTCTCTTGAGGAGGGGGCAAGATGGTGGAGAAGTAAGGAGCTCCATACTTGCACTCACGCCCATACGTCACACGGAAAAGATCTGAAGCCATTGGAAACCTTACAAAACCTGAGAGATTGGGAGAAAAAGGACGCAGAATCCACTGAGAAAGCCTTCTAACGGCTACCTCAAGAAACAAGCCAGATTACACAAGGTGGATAGTCCCAAATACCACTACGAATAGGAAAATAAAATAACCAAGGTCCCAACAAGAGAGACCAGGAGATACCATTCAAAAAACACNTGACTGATGGATGTGGGGAGGATGGGCATGGAGGAGGGCACTTGTGGGGATGAGCACTGGGTGTTATGTGGAAACTAATTTGACAATAAACTATTTGAAAAAAAAAAAGAAACTGTCTCTTAATTATAGATAAAAAACTGATGTTTACCAGAGGTGAGTTGGGGTGGGGGGATGGGCCAAATAGATTGTGGGGATTAAGGAGTGTACTTGTGATGAGCACTGGGTGATGTATAGAATCGTTGAATCACTATTTTGTACACCTAAAACTATTATAACACTGTATGTTAACAAACTGAATTAAAATAAAAACTTACAAAGCCAAAAATTATGTCAGTAAGTAGCCAATATCATCTTAACAAATGCATGTGCCTTTCGGAGAGTGCTTTTTCTATGATCACATGACAGCTACTAGTACTGATGGCCCAAGTAAAAAATTATCTGCACCCAAAAGGCCATGTTGTATTTCCCAATTAGCAAAACCCATAATTACTGCTCACTGTGATTCAAGCCTTATACAAATATTATATATTTGAGTATATCTGTTCAGTGAATAAACATTTCTTGATTTCATAATATGTACAAGGCATGGAAAATGCAAAATTGATAATATGAAATCTATGTCCTAGAAGTACTGAAGCATAAGTAAAAACAACCTAGCCATTATTCAATTCCTCTAAAACTATAAAATTTTCTATAGTTTTCCTAGTCTCTATAAAAAAGGAATAAAAAGATTTTTCTTTTAATCATCACTTTATAAGTCAGCCTTAACACAACATCTATATACTACTAGTGGGAACAACACAATGCCATATATGGAGATACTGAAGTGACCCCAAGGATTTCATTGATAGAGTTAGAGATATCTTGTCCCCAGTCATGAAATGATAACCACCTCATCGAATTAAAGAATGGAACACAGATCCATGGAATAATCACAGGAGTGGATTTCAGAAGCAATACACATCTTAAAGCTATAAAAATTACCCTAAAGAATGGAGAAACTGTACAACTGGAAATGCTGAATATTCAGGAAAATAACATTTGATATTTTATTTGCCAGACAGCTTACCTTTAGATACACTACTTATGGATGTCGAACCTAAGGTGAAATATAGATAAGGGAAGCTATTGAGAGAAGAGGCCAAGGCTGAGAAAAGAGGAAGAAATCATGGCCTAGGCAGAGAAAGAGGTGGTTCTAGGTGATAATGTCTTGGAAAATTACTATTTCAAAGAAATATGTGATTTGGGATATTTTTTGTACAGGTTTTAACTTTTTATGTCAGTTTCCAATAAACATAAATGGGGGGCGCCTGGGTGGCTCAGTTGGTAAGGCGTCAAACTTTGGCTCAGGTTATGATCTCATGGTTCGTGGGTTCGAGCCCCGTGTCGGGCTCTGTGCTGACAGCTAACTCAAAGCTTGGAGCCTGTTTTAGATTCTATATCTCCCTCTCTCTCTGACTCTCCCCTGCTCATGCTGTCTCTCTCAGAAATAAAGAAAACGTTTCTAAAAATTATATTAAAAATGTGGGGAAGGGGAAGGAGACAAGAGTATCTGTCTATCCATCAATCTATATATACATGCATACCTACATACATACATACCTAAAGGTTGGGGCACAGAAGTAGGAGAAAGGGATTTATTTTATACTTGCTTATGTGATTATAGAGGCTGAGAATTCTCAAGCTATGGAGACAGCACGCTGGAGATCCAAGAGTGTGAATAGTGTAAGTTTCAGTCTAAAATCTAGCAGGCTCAAAACCCAAAAAGAGATAATGTTTCAGTGAAAGTCCAAAGGCAGCAAAGACCAATGTCTCAAGCCAAATTGGTAGAAGGAGTTCCCTATTACTGAGTCTTTTTTGTTTTATTCAGGTCTTCAATTGATCATATAAGGCCCACCTACATTAAGGAGGGCAATCTATTTTACTCAGTCTGCTAATTCAAATGTCATTCTCATCCAAAAGCACCCTTATGTACCCATCCCAAATAATATTTGAGCAAATATCTGGGCATCCTATGGCTTAGTTAACTTTACATATAAAACCACTTACCACACTAATGAAAGACCAAACTATGACTCAAAGTTAGAAGTTCAGATTTGAAGTGACCTAATAATTTTATATTGATTGTTACAAAAGTTACATGAAATATTACTTAAAAAAGAAAATGAAGATCACCAAGAAAAATGAATATTCCAATGACTATTAATGATTTTATTATTTCATATGCCACAGAGTTTTAGAATGTCAATAAAATCCTAAATCAAAGATGGCTAGAGCTGTCACTAAGCACATGGTTCCTGAGTTTATTTCAGTGAGCTGGCACAATG
>NW_027531326.1:37691-38069 GCF_008692635.1 Crocuta crocuta
TCATACCTTCTTTGATCCATTTTTTCCATGAAAAGTCGGGTTTTTTTTTTCTCTTAGTAAATAATTAGTAAACTACAAGTAGGGGTAGGGATGTGTGTATTAAATAATGCGTGGGGAAAATCAACATCCAAAATGTTAGTTGTTTCATGTGACTGTCTAGGGAAGAACAAAATCTCCAAAATATTAACTACTAAAATTAGCCATTCTTCAGAAACATGTGACCTTGCTTCACTGCAGAAATTGAGAAGGAAGCCTTGCACCCCGGTATTTTCCCACTGGTTCTTATTAGAGGTGGGACATGAAAACAAGTTGAGTTTCTTTTTTCCTTTTCTTCTTCTAGTGAAATGATCCATTAAAAAAATGAAGCTAAGAACCAAA
>NW_027531326.1:38632-39739 GCF_008692635.1 Crocuta crocuta
AGCTGACCCAAAGAAAACCAGAGAATGCCAAGCTAGAAAGAGCTCCCTGGGTATTTCTAAGTCCACCAAGCAATATGTTTGTCATTTATAGAAAATCACAAAGTAACTAAAGAGAATGCACACCCTAGTGATATATTGTTCTATGTAATCAGTTCTTAAAGATTTTTGCAAATTTTATCCAAATGTTTAGGAAATGCTATTGTGCCTTATTGCCTATTATCTGACTCAGTTCTATGATAATACACTCTTCCCTTCTGAACACTTTACCTTTCCAACTAAGAAAACAATAAAAAAAGGCTTTTGGTTAAAAAATTTCTTTGTCACTATTCTGATTCCTTATTCGGTATTGTTATTTCGCAAATCAAATGATCATATTCCACAGTATATCAGATAAAGGAATAAAAACAGGTGAAACCTACTAACATATTTCTCTTCCTAACAATGCTACTAAGGCAAATATAGCTGTTTTCTTACAGATGACGAAAGGGAAGTAAATAGATAAATATGTGCTATAGAAACAAATTGCAAATATAAAAGGTCTACCAGGACTTGAATGATTGGTGAGCTACTGTATGCATTACATCTCTAGTTATGATGGATGGCATTGCATAAAACAAAGCTCTGTTGGAAATTGTAAATGGAGAGCTAGGAAAAAAAAACTACTTCTAGACTTTAAAGTATAGCCATGTTTAAGAACACATTGAACAACTAGTTTTATTCCTTTTCAAGGAGGCTTACCTTTAATGTAAAATCAAAGGCACTTAGGTGGCTTAGTCTGTTAAGCATCCAACTCTTGATTTCAGCTCTGGTAATGATCTCATGGTTGTGGGATCAAGCCCTGTGTTGAGCTCCATTTGCTTAAACTTCTCTCTCCCTCTGCTCCTCCCCTGTTCATCCACTCTTTCTCTCAAAAATAAAATAAAATAAAATGTAAAATCAGTATATATTGCCCTTTGAATTAGAAAATATATTTAAACGACAATATCTAGTATCTGTAAAGATTCTGAGAAATAGGAACTCTTATTCATAGCACAAAGAGATTGTAAGTTACAAGGAGAAAATTTTATGATTTCACATCATGTATCAGATCCTTAAAAATTTATGTAC
>NW_027531326.1:39965-43489 GCF_008692635.1 Crocuta crocuta
TCAGATCCTTAACAATGTATGTACTCTATCCCAGCAATTTTTGCTCATAGGAATGTATAATAAAAAATTGATGGAAGTTCAAAAATGGGAAAATATTAACCACAAAACTGTTAAGTACAGTATTTGAGAATACAAAAAATAATTAGGAACAGCCATTTTGCATAATTATAGGTGGTTCAGTTAAATAAATTATTATAAATCCATATGATCAAATAAGGCCACAAAATGCATTATAAAAGTTTGTGAGATATAAAAAACTCTCATGATATATTAAATGATAAAAAGCAAGTTAATATAGAATATGTTCCCAAAGGAGAACTACACACCAATTTCCCTGATGAACATGGATACAAAAATTCTCAACAAGATACTAGCAAACCAAATCCAGCAAAACATGAAAAAAGTTATACACCACAGTCTAGTGGGATTTATTCCTGGGTTGCAGACCTGATTCAATATCCTCAAATTAATCAATGTGATACATCACCTTAATAAAAGAAATGATAAGAATCCCATGATCCTCTCAATAGACGCAGAAAAAATATTTGACACAATACAGCATTCATTCTTGATAAAAACCCTCAAGAAAGTAGGGCTAGAAGGATCATACCTCAAGATGATAAACGCCATATATGAAAGACACTCTGCTAATATCATTGTCAATGCGGAAAAACTGAAAGCTTTCCCCCTAAGGTCAGGAACATGACAAGGATGTCCATTCTCACCACTGTTATTCAACATAGTGTCGGAAGTACTAGCCTCAGCAATCAGGCAACAAAAAGAAATAAACCGCATCTAAATTGACAAAGAATAAGATAAACTTTCACTCTTTGCAGATGACATGATACTTTATGTAGAAAGGCTGAAAGATTTCACCAAAAAAAATATATATTAGAACTGATACATGCATTCAGTGAAGTCACAGGATATAAAGTCAGTGTACAGAAATAGGTTGCATTTATATGAACCAATAATAAAGCAGCAGAAAGAGAAATCAAGGAATAGATCCCATTTCCAATTGCACTGAGAACCATAAAAACCTAGGAATAAACCAAAGAGATGAAAGATCTGTATGCTAAAAACTATAAAAAGCTTATGAAAGAAATTGAAGATAGAAAGAAATGGAAAAATGTTTCATGCTCATGGATTGGAATATATATTGTTAAAATGTCAATACTACCTAAAGCAATCTACACATTCAATGTAATCCCAATCTAAATAGCACCAGCATTCTTCACAGAGCTAGAACAAACAATCCTAAAATTTGCATAGAACCACAAAAGACCCTGAGTAGCCAAAGTAATGTTGAAAAAGAAAAACAAAATTGGAGACATCAAAATCCCAANCTGAAAAAAAAAATTTAAAAATAAAATAAAATAAAATAAAATTTGTATGGAGCCAGAAAGACCCCAAATAGCCAAAGTAATACTGAAAAAGAAAGCCAAAGCTGGAAGCATCAAAATTCCAGACTTTAGCCTCTATTACAAAGCTTGTAATCATCAAGACAATACGGTACTGGCACGAAAACAGACACATAGATCAATGGAACAGAATAGAAAACCCAGAAATGGACCCACAAATGGATGGCCTACTAATGTTCAACAAAGCAGGAGAGAATAACCAATGGAAAAAAGACAGTGTCTTCAACAAATGGTGATGGGAAGCTGGACAGCAACATGCAGAAGAATGAACCTGGAATACTTTCTTACCCCATACACAAAAAATAAACTCAAAATGTATTAAAGACCTAAATGTAAGACAGAAAACCATCAAACTCTTAGAGGAGAAATCAGGTAACAGCCTCTTTGTCCTCAGACACAGCAACTTCTTACTAGATATGTCTTCAGAGGTAAGGGAAACAAAAGGCAATAATGAACTATTGGGACCTCAGCAAGATAAGAAACTTCTGCACAGCAAAGGGAACAATCAATAAAATTAAAAGGCCACCAAGTGAATAGAAGATATTTGCAAATAATATATAAGATAAAGGGTTAGTATCTAAAATCTACAAAGAATTTAACAAACTCAACACACAAAACACAAATAATCCAGTGAAGAAATGGGCAAAAGACATGAACGGACACTTCTCCAAAGAGGACATCCAGATGGCCAACAGACACATGAAAAGATGCTCAACATCACTCATCGTCAGGAAAATACAAATCAAAAACCACAATGAGATACCACCTCACACCTGTCAGAATGACTACAATTAACAACTCAACCGTCAACAGATGTTGGTGAGAATACAGAGAAAGAGGAATACTTTTGCACTGCTGGTGGGAATGCAAACTGTTTCAGCCACTCTGAAAAACATTATGGAGGTTCCTCAAAAAAATTAAAAATAGAGCTACCCTATGACACAGCAATTGTACTACCAGGTATTTATTTAAAGGATACAAAAATGCTGATTCAAAGGGGCACATGCATCCCAATGCTTATAGCAACACTATCAACAACAGCCAAATTATGTAAGAGGTCAAATGTCTATCAATGATGAATGGGTAAAGAATATTTCTTTACAATGGAATATTTTTGGTGATCAAAAAGAATGAAATCTTGCCATTTGTAACAATGTAGATGGAACTACAGTGCATTATGCTAAGCTAAATAACCCAGTCAGAGAAAGATAAATATCATATGATTTCATTCATATGTGGAGTTTAAGAAACAAAACAGTTGAACATTGGGGAAGGGAAGGAAAAATGAGATATAAAGAGGGAGGCAAACCAGAAGAGACTCTAAAATACTGACAATAAACTGAGGGCTGCTGGAGGGGATATGGGTGGGAGGATGGGCTAAATGGGGGATGGACATTAAGGAGGGCACTTGTTGGGATGAGCACTGGGTGTTATATGTAAGTGATGAATCACTAAATTCTACTCCTGAAATCATTATTATGCTATATGTTAACTAACTTAGATTTAAATAAAAGTTTTTTAAAAATCACAGTTATAATACAGTAAGCAGAAAGAGAAAGAAAAGCATAACTCAAGAAACAATGAAAATAAATAGAGAATTCTATTTAGTGTACTGAATTAATTAGAACAAAAATATTTTCCAGTTTAGAAGATTGATTTTCATGCAAATTCTTATAATAAATTTAGTATTGTTATTGAATGTTGCTGTTAAATTATTCCAAAGTATATTGGTTTCAATGGAGAGGAATAACAAGAGTCAACTTTTCAGTAGCTTTGAAATGTTTTATAATAATTTTTGGGTGTTTAGGTAAGCCAGTTATATGAGCATTAGATGGTGAATTTTTAAATTAATTAATTATTTATTTGTTTTTAGATGGTAAATTTTATGTCANTCACAGACTGAAACAGGCTCCAAGCTCTGAGCTGGCAGTCAGCACAGAGCCCGACGCGGGGCTCGAACCCACGAACCATGAGATCATGACCCAAGCGAAAGTTGGACGCTTAATCGTCTAAGCCACCCAGGCGCCCCTATTATTTAGTATTTTAAATGAGAGTAAAATGTTATATTAAAAAATGAGGTCTGAGTTTTTGCTCAGGCATTTT
>NW_027531326.1:43675-60881 GCF_008692635.1 Crocuta crocuta
TCCCCACACAATCTTTTAACAAAAAAAAACTCCCAGCCATAAAATATTTCAATTTTCAGTAGTTTGAAATTATTCCAACATGACATTATTTAATGCTGAAAACATCAGGATATTTAACAGCATATGGATTATATAATATCGCTAATGAACTTTAAATGAAATAAGTATGAAGTAAAAGGAAGATATTACTTAGAATTTGGGCAGAGGATGAGAATAGGATGTCATAAAAGCTTTCTACCTGTTTTCTTGTGCTACACTTCTTATCTAATCTCAAATATTTCTTATTCACATTCAAATAATATATCATCATAAACTTTTCTACTGTCCCCTGGCATTTGGCATTTTGACCCAAAACTGATTACTAAAGCCCATTTTTGTAAATTAAATCAAATTTTCATTTTTCCACTGGGATATACAGGCTTGGTCAACAATCTTTTTTTTGATACCCTCATTCTCATAGAGATTTCAAGATCATCTTTATCATCCTGGTTAGTATAGGGCTTGANTCATCCTTGTGAATCAGCATTCCCCACTTTGACTAAAACTAAGTTTCCTTCCTCCCAAAAATAAAAAAAATAAAATAAAAGTAAGTTTTTCTTTTAAAATCCAACTATCAGTCACCAATAGATATATGGCTTTTACTTTGAGAAACATATAGAAAAGTTCCTGATAGGATCCAAGCTATCCATCCAGTTACATTAGATTATACTAATATGATAGTACCAAAACCCACGGTACCAAAACCCACAAATGTCAGTGGCTTAAAACAACAAATGTGTATTTCCTCCTCATGCTTCATTTCCACCGTAGGTGGTGGTGAAAGGGTGCTTTTCTCATTGTAGTTACTCAAGGATCTCTCAGAAATTAAGGGTGGCAGAGTAGCCACCATTTTAAACATCCCCAGTCACAGACGCAGAAGGAAAGAAACCTGGAAACCATCTCACTCAGGCAGTTAAATGCTCTGGCTCTTTGGCCCTGAAATGAGATATGTAACTCTTACTCAACACACTGACCAAAACTAATCACATGGTTTCACCAAACCACGAGGGAGCCCAGAAACACAATCCTACAGTGGGCCCAGAAAAGGAGAGGAGCAAGAATTATTTGCAAATAAACACCAACAACTACCATACCACGTTTTCTTTTCAATGATTTCATTTCAGTTTGTCAAAACTGTATTTGTGAATGTGTGCATATATGTATGACAGGAAGAAGTTTTACACATATGTATGTAACATCATCACCCCCATCCTTAATTTTATTTTTTCACTTTTCTTTATGCTTTTCAGCCTGCCTATTTGATAATTTAGTCTTTAAACAAATATTGCTACTGTGTAGTAATAACTTTGTGAACAACACTAATTACAGACTACCATGCTGCATATTTCATGCTGTATTAGGTTAGATTATTTGAAAAGAAGATAAGTAGGTGGTTGAGCACAGGCTTTAAAATGGCTACAGATCACACATAAAGACTCACAAATAAACTCACTCCATAACTAAGGGCTGATATCCCATATCAATGAACAGAAATAAGATACTAGATAAGATGCCAAAATGGGATTTCAATACTATTGAACACGTCAAGGATCCAGGTACTGAAACTGAGTATAAGGACTGAACTTAGTTACAAAGCATAAGTAAAGGGCTCAACTGGGACAAAATTAGGCACTAGAAGAGAAGCACAGTCAATATGTTGCTGATGTATGGAATAACTAGTCCAGACCTCCTTACTCTCTTTTTATTAGAAACAGATTTACAGGTCCCAGACTAAGGTAAAGCCATTCCTGGTGGTGGGAACTAAATGATCATAGGAACTGAAAAGATGTGGGAGTAAAGTTCCAAGCAGATGGTCTCCACCAGAAGTAGCAAATTGAAATGTCTAACATAAACCAAGCAAGAATAACAAATGAAACTGGTCTGATATAGAACAAGAGGTGCTAAGAATACTGTACTACAACCAACTATAATACTTGCCTACTTACACTGCCTTTCAAACTACTGTGAAGACAAAGTAAAACCTGTCCATAGCTAGAATAATACCACCAGTTTACAGCTACTGGCTTGGTACATGTAGCCTGGTGTCTCTGCCCTATTTTATCTTTTCAGTTCCAGCTTATTTGCCTCCATCATCTCCAGATACTATATTTGAGCCATATGCTTCCAGACTTCTTGTATCACCCATTGTCTTAGAAACAACATGAGGTTTGGACATCCTACATTGTTTCTCCATTAATTTGTATCTTGGTTCTTTCCTATTCACCTGGTCTCTGACAAAACTTTTATCCTGACCATTGGTTTTCTACATATCCTGAGCCTGGTTTACTGCTTTGACTCTGATTCAGTCATTTCCTGATCTCTTACTACAGTCTTTTTCCTAAAACTTTTCTTAAAACTAAATGTTCACAATTCTAGCTCCTTGACTGGCACCAATAATTTGCTGCAGCAACATGATGGAACATTTGTTGGATACCTACTGTGTGCCAAGATTGACAACATCATGAATTGTTTGAATGCAAATCGTGAACGCACTCTTCCAAAGTCTAGGTTTCTTCTACTCCACTACAAAAACAGGCATTTTCCTGACCTTTAAATTACCTCTTAGCTACAGCAGAGTTTTCTCCCTTTTAAAGACTAAGCAATTGGTGAATGTTGGTTTAAGCAAATTAGCAGAAGACACTAATTAAAGTGGTACTTTCTCAAAGTAACAGCATTATAATGTAGAAGTCATCCTGGAATTCCCAAAATTAGTTAGCATGATAGCTAAAGAGAAGAGATATCCTTTTTTGGATCCATTCATACCAAAATAAGGTAATTCTTAATCTTCTCTTCCCAGTAGAAGCTACTAATTAAATGCAAGAAAAAACATGCTATGAAAAAAAGAGATACTAATTCTAAGATCCTATAAAATATCATCCAATTTTAGTTTTAAGAAAATCAAGGCCCATGTAGGAATTGTTGCACAAATTTCTTGACAATGACACTTTTCAAGCTGTTTTGTGAAATGGTTTCCTTGCCAATGGGAACAAAAGAAGGTGCAGGTGTGCATTAGTCTTTGAGGTCTAGCAGAAAAATCAGCCTCCACCCATAGTTTCCAGGTGCATAAAAAATCAGGACATGACTTGTGAGTTGTGACGGTTAGAGCACTGAGCCAAAGCTCTTGGAAAATATCCTTTAAGGAGTTGCCAGAACTTGGTGTGTAAGGAGATAGATGGCAATGCTGATCTGTGGGTGTGGCTAAAAAGATAATAGGGAAATTAAAATCCTTTTTATGTTGAGTGAACTGGAAAACTTTTCATTGACTAGTGGCAGCAACTGCTATTTTGAGAACTAGATTCATTTGTCACTCTTTGCCTTGGATTCCTAGCCAATTCAAAGCTTTGGCTGAACTGCCTTCCTATCTCTCTCGGTCAAAGGTTTTGACCTGGGGGATAGAATACTTGGCAACTTTTAATAGTTCTTAACACGTGTTAATGCCATACAAATTTAATCACTGTTTTCCAGGACATTCACCTGTTCCTCTTGTAGGACCTTTACCTTGCTGAATAGACAGGGGATTCTTGCCTCTTTTAGCTAACGTGTGATTTAATTCTAGTCCTTTGAACTTTTAGTACCCACATAAAAACCATGTTCCTTAATGATGAGTCACAAATACCTACTTAATTGATGGCAATAATTTTGGAAATCATTCCCCCTTATTCATTATGCACCTCTGCCCATTCATCTTGTTCTGTTAAGATTTTAACCTTGCCTTAATCTGCATTTGGTCTGTGAACTTGGTATTTAGATTTTATAGTTTAGGCATTATAACTTCAGTTTTCCCTGATGTCCCTTCAGTTCCTGGTACCTGTGCTGCCTTCACAGAAGCCCCTGCTGCAGATTTAATACTAAAAACCCAGAAACTAATTCTCATTTTTTATTAGCATGATAATCCTCAGTTCCTCAGATAGTGTACTTCCTCTGAAAAGTAGAACACATAGATATATCTCTCACCGGGGGCGCCTGGGTGGCTTAGTCGGTTAAGCGTCCGACTTTNCTTGAAAAGAACTCAGGCTTTCAAAGACCTGAAAGTTTAAATAGTAGTTCCACCTTTGCATACTACATGGTCTTAGAAAAGCTATTTCACCTCTCTGAGCCTTGAGTTCTGTAAAATGAGGTGATTACCTCTTATCAAGATAATATGAGTGTTAGAACTATTTGAAAAGCATCTGGGGGCGCCTGGGTGGCTTAGTCGGTTAAGCGTCCGACTTTCGCTTAGGTCATGATCTCGCGGTTCGTGGGTTCGAGCCCCACGTCGGGCTCTGTGCTGACTGCCAGCTCAGAGCCTGGAGCCTGTTTCAGCCTGTGACTCCCTCTCTCTCTGACCTTCCCCTGCTCACGCTGTCTCTCTCTCTCTCCTAAAAATAAATAAAACATTAAAAAAAAAAATTTAAAAAAAAAAAAAGAAAAGCATCTGGAATATTGTAAGAAATCCATAAATGTTAGCGTTCTTCTCTGAGCCAATCCTCTAGTATCTGCCCCACCTCTGGAGTGCATGCAGACTTTAAGATTCAGCCCTCTGGAGCATTTGTCACCCACAGTTGACAAATGTATAATTCTAACACCATAAGAAACCTGGAAATCTGTAGATACTGAAAGATCAAAGAAAAATATTCATAAGAGAAGTACACAAAACAAAAAAAAACATTAACAACCTAAGTAATGAGTTTTATACATTGCCTATTTGAATAGTAACCAGTGCCCAAGCATGAATAACCTTAACAGTGTAAATAAAGGTAAGTGGAAGCACATGCTTGAAATGAAGACCTAAGAGAAAAGGATAGTGAAAGTTGATAGTAAGCTATTCCTCTGAAAGGATCTTGATACCAATTACGTTTGGATAAGCTGAGAGTGAGGCTCCTCTCATTGAGTAGGTTTACTTACTTATATATGAAAACAGGTTACAATTTAAAATCTTAAGTGGTAAAATTAAGTTATGATTACAAATCCATGGAATGCTCAGTGTTCAGCAAGAATAGTTATTACACATGTATCTAACTCAATATATAGGAACCCTATTCACATGACTGTTAAAGCAAGAATTTTCCATTGTAAATCAAGTAAGGTAATGTTAGAGAGTTATGGAGTTTTGTATGCTATGTAAATTTGAATTAACTTCAATTCTCAGGTTACATTAAGCTGAATGCAGCAGAGACACATATCTGGTCTTTTGCATATCAAGTATTTGGTTAAGCTCTATCATAAATAAAAAACTCATAACAAGCCAGATCATTCCCAACAACTTTCTGCAAATTTATTCAATAGATATTTCTTGCAAAATTTTGGAACCTTGTATATTTTAAGCATTTAGAATGTGGTTACTTAAGAATAAGTTATTGCTTCTGCTTGTAACAAGAAAGAATTGCATGTAACAAACTGTCCCACTTAAAAAATAACAAAGCTAGAAGGATGCAAAAAAGAATCTGTCTGAAGGTATTAAGGGAATTCCAGTGTGGTCAAGATTTGAAGTGGCAAATATCTCAGAAGGAAAGGAAACTCACTTAGGTGAGACCAGTATTCAGGATACCTTGGATTATTTGCTGATTCTTATGCTGCACAGAGCTAGACCCTAGGAATGACAGCAAACCAGAATAACAAACTTTATAATATCTGAAATCCAGCTTGGATTCAGTTCATTTCATTACTGGGTTAAGATAATCAGCTTCTACTCTGGCTATTTGTCAAAAGATAAAGTTTATCCCCTCTTGAAGAATATCACATTATACAGAACCTCTATAGGTGTTTATACATAATGTCTAGCATTCAGTAAAAAAGGGATTTAATGGAAGAATGGAAGTAGCTGAACAGAAGGTTAGTGCACCAGAAGATATATTAGTAGGAAGTATCCAGGATGAATTATGGTAAGAATAAAGAATGAAAAATACAGAATTTTAAGAAACATAGAATATGATTAAAAAGTCCAATATAGGGTGAGAGGCAAGATGGCGGAGAAGTAGGGAGCTCCGTACATTTCACTCACCCCCATCTCTCAAACGGAGAAGGCCTGAAGCCTTAGGAACTCTTACAGAATCCAAGAATTTGGAAGGAAAAGGAGACAGAGTCCGCTGAGAAAACCTTACAGAGTGAGTGTGAACTGGGGAAGATAAAAACAGGCCAGGACAGGAGATACAAGGGAGGGGAGGGAGCCCCATTTGTGGGGAGCTGCGGTGAGTCTAGGGGAAAAGAAAGAGTGGCTGAAACTGCTCAAGACACTGTCCCTGTCCCTGGATAAGAGAAAAACTCTAGCTTGGGACACAGAGGGATCTGGTTTCCTGCTGTCCAGCTGACCCTAGGCGGGAAGCATTCATCCCAGGCAACTCCGGGAGAAACTGCTCCTCCCTTGTCAGCTCGAAATGGAGGGAACACGGTGGTGCCTGAAGCTGTACCTTTGTGCTTCTGGCTAAGCTACATCCCCAGAGAGGAGGCAAGAGGCTTGAAACTGTTCTGAGGGACTCAGGCAACAACAATAGGGCGCGTGAACTAAGATCTAAAATGAGACCTGGCTTGGATATAGAGCATGGCCAACCTTGGTTATGCCCACAGCACACGGAGATCAGACCCAAAAGAGTGAGTTGTAACGCTTGGTTCAAGAAGGGACTGGGGCGCTGCCGCTTTTCTCCCCACAACCACTAAGGCAGGACCCCTGCGGGACACAGTGGAGGCTAAAACCTGCCTATACCAAACCACACCCATTCCCACGAGAGAGCTGCCTTTTTTCTTTTTTCTTTTCTTACGGAAGCCCTGGGCAAGACCAACATGGATGCACTGCCCTGATTAATTCTGTTAACTGGCTTGCTTAAACAGTCACATTTAATCCATTCATTAGATATACATTCTACACCTCCACCACTACTTTTTTTTTTAAATCTCTCTCTCTCTCTCTCTCTCTGGAATAATCAGACTATATAGTTTTTCTGAGTAACACTATCTTCATTTCTTTCGACTTGCCTCTAACCATATTCCCCTCTTTCTTTCTCTGAATTAAGCCTCTTAGTCTCTCTGTTGGCTCATTTCATTCCCAATTTCGCTTCCTCCCCACCCTGTCATTTCTCTCTTTGTATATGTCTTTCCATGAGCAATGCATACACCCGGCTCTTTATTTGTAGCTTGGAATATTCTGGTTCTATGCTTTAAACTGTCCTTTGTTTATTGGGTTTTTTTTCTTTTCTTTTTTTCTTTTTTGTTTTGTTTTGTAGAGTGAATGTTTATTTATATTTTCCCATATATTTACATTTTTATTGCTTTTCATCTCTTTTTTAAAAATAGTTTATTGTCAAGTTGGTTTCCATATAACACCCAGTGCTCATCCCCACAAGTGCCCTCCTCCATGTCCATCACTCCCCTTCGCCTCCCCCCATCCCCATCAGCTCCCAGTTTCTTCTCAGCATTCAAGAGTCTCCCATGGCTTGCCTCCCTCCTTCTCCNTCTTTGTATATGTCTTTCCATGAGCAATGCATACACCCGGCTCTTTATTTGTAGCTTGGAATATTCTGGTTCTATGCTTTAAACTGTCCTTTGTTTATTGGGTTTTTTTTCTTTTCTTTTTTTCTTTTTTGTTTTGTTTTGTAGAGTGAATGTTTATTTATATTTTCCCATATATTTACATTTTTATTGCTTTTCATCTCTTTTTTAAAAATAGTTTATTGTCAAGTTGGTTTCCATATAACACCCAGTGCTCATCCCCACAAGTGCCCTCCTCCATGTCCATCACTCCCCTTCGCCTCCCCCCATCCCCATCAGCTCCCAGTTTCTTCTCAGCATTCAAGAGTCTCCCATGGCTTGCCTCCCTCCTTCTCCCCACTATTTTTCCTCCTTCTTCTCCCCCATGGTCCTCCCTTAATTTCCTCCTAATCCTCCTATACATGCAAATATATAGTACCTGTCCTTCTCTGCCTGACTTATTTTGCTCAGCCTAACACCTTCAAGTTTCATCCATGTTGCTACACATGGCCAGATTTCATTTTTTCTCATTGCCATATAGTATTCCATTGTAAAACTTCTGGACTCATTTTATGAAGCCAGCATCACTTTGATTCCCAAGACAGACAGAGACCCAGCAAAAAAAGAGAACTACGGGCCAATATCCGTGATGAAAACAGATGCAAAAATCCTCAACAAGTACTTGCAAATCGAATTGAACAACACATAAAAAGAATTATCCACCATGATCAAGTGGGATTCATTCCTGGGTTCCAGGGCTGGTTCNCTGCTGGAATTCCTAGCATCAGCAATCAGACAACAAAAAGAAATAAAAGCATCAGAATTAGCAAAGAAGTCAAACTTTCACTTTTCACAGATGACATGATACTCTATATAGAAAACCCAACAGAATCCACCAAAAGCCTACTAGAACTGATCCGTGAATTCAGCAAAGTTGCAGAATACAAAATCAACGTACAGAAATCAGTTGCATTTTTATACACCAACAATGAAGCAACAGAAAGAGAAATCAAGAAACTGATCCCATTCACAATTCTACAAAAACTGTAAGATACCTAGGAATAAACATAACCAGAGATATGAGATCTGTATGGTGGAAACTATAGAAAACTTATGAAGGAAATTTAAGAAGACACAAAGAAATGGAAAAACATTCCATGCTCATGGATTGGAAAAATAAATATAGTTAAAATGTCATTACTACCCAAAGCAATCTACATATTCAATGCAATTCCAATCAAAATTGCACCAGCATTCTTCTCAAAACTAGAACAAACTATCCAAAAATCTGTATGGAACCGCAAAAGACCTCGGATAGCCAAAGTAATATTGAAGAAGAAAACCAAAACGGGAGATATCACCATCCCACACTTTAGCCTCTATTACAAAGCTATCATCATCAAGACAATATGGTATTGGCACAAAAACAGACACATAGACCAAGAGAATAGAATAGAGAACTCACATTTGGACCCAAAAAATGTACGGCCAACTAATCTTTGACAAAGCAGGAAAGAGTATCCAATGGAAAAAGACAGCCTCTTTAACAGATCGTGCTGGGAGAACTGGACAGCAACATAAAGAATAATGAAACTAGATCATTTTCTCACACCATACACAAAAATAAACTCAAAATGGATAAAGGACCCGAATGTGAGACAGGAAACCATCCAAACCCTAGAGGAGAAAGCAGGAACCAACCTCCTTGACTTCAACCGCAGCAATTTCTTACTTGACACATCCCCAAAGGCAAGAGAATCAAGAGCAAAAGTGAACTAGGGGGACCTCATCAAGATTAAAACCTCTGCACAGCAAAAGAAACAATCCATAAAACTAATAGGCAACCGACGGATGGGAAAAGATAGTTGTAAATGACATATCAGATAAAGGGCTAATATCCAAGTTCTATAAGGAACTCACCAAACTCCACACCTGAAAAACAAACAATCGAATGAACAGCCACTTCTCCAAGGAGGACATCCAGATGGCCAACAGACACATGAAACGATGCTCAGTATTCCTCCTCATCAGGGAAATACAAATCAAAACCACACTGAGATACCGCATCATGCTGGTCAGAGTGGCTAAAATGAGCAAATCAAAGGACTCTAGATGCTGGCGAGGATGTGGAGAAACAGGCACCCTCCTACACTGTTGGTGGTAATGTAAACTGGTGCAGCCCCTCTGGAAAACATTGGGGAAGTTCCTCAGGAAATTAACAATAGAACTCCCCTGACCCAGCAATAGCACTGCTAGGAATTTACCCGAGGGATACAAGAGTGCTGATGCATAAGGGCACATATACCACAATGTTCATAGCAGCACTCTCAACAATAGCCAAAACATGGAAAGAGCCTAAGTGTCCATCAACGGACGAATGGATCAAGAAGATGTGGTTTATCTATATAATGAAATACTACATGGCAATGAGTAAGAATTAAATTTAGCCATATGTAGCAACGTGAATGGAACTGGAGAGTGTTGTCCTGAGTGTATTAATTCAGGCAGAGGAAGACAGATATCATATCTTTTCATGTATAAGTGGACTAGGAGAAACTTAACTCAGACCATGGGGGAGGAGAAGGGGAAAAATAGTTGGGGACTGGGAGTCATGAGAGACTCTTGATTTCTGAGAACAAACTTAGGGCTGATGGGGCTGAGAGAGAGGCTGAAGGAGGGTGATGGGCATGGAGGAGGGCACTTGTTGGGATGAGCACTGGGTGTTATATGGAAACCAACTTGACAATAAACTATAATGGAAAAAAAATAATGTTTTGGTATTTTCAGCACTGAGCTCAGTGTCTTATACATCTGGGTCACCTGATACCTCTTTGCTGGTTGTGTGAGCTTTAGACTGGCACTTCCAAGAATTGAGTTGAGATAGGAAGGTAGTCATGGTTACTTTTTTTCTTTTTTATAATTATCACTGTGAAAAGTGGATGAAATTAATAAAAGGCTACGAAGTAGGACAGAAGCAGCAAGAGGAGTTTCTCATAAGTTTATTAAAATTAGTGGAAAAAAGGTGGGGAAAGGCCCTTATTAAAATCCACAATGCTTTTTGATGTCTTGCATAAATGAAGTTTACAGGTTTCTATTTCATATAGCATTTCAAACTGCTTTCTTTAAGTCATCACAGTAGTGCCTTTCCATGCAAAAGGGAGAAGACCCTCTAAAAGTTGGGCTGCTCTCTGATTTTTGAAAAACAAATGAAGGAGTCTGAAAATCCATCACTTTGGAAATTAAGAGCTGATACTTGGTATTCATGCCAAGAAAATCAGACGTCAAGAGGAAGCCAATGGAAAAACATTTCAGTCACTCATAAAGCTGCTGCAAGCTGAGGCTTTGGGAATGGTTTGTAGACGGTTTGGTCACTAGTTAATAAATTCCTAAAACAAGATTAATTTATTCTGTCTTGGCTTTTACTTGTGTAAGAATTTCCTGTTCAAAAGACCTGTGCTATGAAAGACATGGGCTACATTAAAGGTATTAAGTTGATTTAACAAAACAAGTTTGGTAATGGAACTGTCAATAACAGGCATAGGAAAATATGCTACAGCTTGAATCAGGCTGGAGCCAGACTGCCTGCATGCTGTTCCATTTACAGATGGGGCAGCATTTGGCAAAGCTGACATGGATTTGGAATTTAAAGCTATGTGGTGATTTTGGTATTTCATTTTGCTGTGAATCAATAAGGATGATTCAAAACCAAAACAGATGGCCATGCAGCCACTGTGTAACATCAGCTACAGGCCAAACTTTTATTTTTCTTCAGAGCATTACCTCTTACAACATTTTAATTTCCAAAGTGTTTTAAATTCAGCAAAACATACTTTTGTGGGAGTCTATAATATATCTCTTTTGCTTACAACTGTCTTTAGGATTCTCAGGAAGCTCTAGTGCCTCTCAGAACTCAGAAAGCCAGTATGAACATTCAAGGTATAGAGAATGTGAAGCAGCTTGATAATCATCAGGAGTGGTATTAAAGGGGGATGTTGTTGGGATTGTACATTGCTGTTGGCTTTTTTTCATTTGATTTTGTCTTTGACTAACACACTACAGGAAGAAGCATGATGACATTAGTTATATAACTTGGAAAAGAGAGGTTAGCAGCGCTAGCTGCCTCTAAAACTTTGTTTCAGGAGTTTGTAGAACAGAAATTTAATAGCTCCAGATTTATGATGTGTGTACATGTTGATTTATACATTCTTCTATTTCTCTTAGAGATTTTTATGTTTTTCACCTGAATGTCTGACTGCTATAAANCCAGTCTCTGAACTGGCTGTCAGCACAGAGCCCGTCGTGGGACTCGAACACACTCACCGCGAGACCATGACCTGAGCCGAAGTCGGAAGCTTAACCAACTGAGCCACCCAGACTTTATTTCAACTTTTTATTTTGAAATAATTTTACATATACAAGACAACGGTAAAAATAGAAGAGAAAATTCTGTATACCCTTAATCAGCTTACCCTCATTTTAACACCTTTTATAGTAACCATGGTGAATTTACCAAAGGTAAGACATTAATATTGGTATATTACTATTAACCAAACTGTAGAGTATATATGGATTTCACTGGTCTTCCCAGCAATGTCTTTTTTCCATTCAGGATACAATCCAGGATTTCATATTTTATTTGGTCATTATGTCTCCTTAGTTTCCTATAGTCTGTGGCTTTTTAAAAATTTTCTTGTGTTTTTGTTGTTGTTGTTGTTCTTATGACAAACACTTTTGAAGGGTACTGACTGAGCAGGGTAGTTTGTAAAATGGCCAATTTGAAATTTGGATGATGATTTCTATGATTGATCTGGAGTTACAGATTTTGGGAAAGAATACTACAGAGGTGATGTGCCCTTTTTTAATTCACATCATATCAGCATATACATGATATCAACTTATCACTCATGTTAATCCTGATCAGGTCCCCTTCTGTTAAAAAATGTAGAGTGGGTTGCTTAGGAATGTGGCTAAGAGATTGGACAAAGTACAAAACATTTCTGTCACAATGGCTGACACTCAGTAAATGTTCATTCATTCATTAATTCATTCAATATCAGTTATTTATTGAGCCAACCCATGCAACCAATGTGTCAAGACTATTCATGCATTTATCTGTTTAACGAAAAAATATTTGTTAAATTGCAATTATGTAAAAGTATGAGACGAAAGCAAGGTAAATGAGGGATTTGCCTTGAATGCAAAACTTAAATGTGGCAGTAAACAAGTGCTAGTCAAAATGAGACTGGTCTGTTATTTAAACCCCACTGTTAATGGCTGATAAGTAAGTTACAACGACCTTGATAAAGTCGACATTTGTCAGATCTTTGCCACCTAGAATCTTTAGGATCTTGGGCTAACGATTAACTCTCAGTTTCTACAAGCTTAAAATGGGAACACTGATAGCACCTACCTCCTGAGGTTTCTGTGAAGATCAAACAAGATGCAAGATATAATATGATCAGCGCTGGACCTAGAATTTAATTAGTTTGACCTTTCTTCTATTGTTTACAAGATTTTATCTTGTCTTATTCACTAGTGAGATTAACCAGATAAATGACCCTATCAGCAGAGAATATCCATGCAACAACCACCACTGCCAAAAACAGCCACCAGTCTGTCATATAATGAGTGTTTAAAATGTAGTAGCTTCTTTTATTATTACCATTGATGTTGTTGTTGTTGTTATTATTATTATTATTATTATTGCCTAAGAAGGTGAAATAGATCCCAACTACAGATATTTCTAGAGACTTCCCTTAGGAATTGTCAACAATTGTGTGTCTGAGATTTTACCCTAATTTCAAGGTGCTACAGTTTCATATATGCTGCTAAAAGACACAAAAATCCCTGGATCAGAGACAAAGGATTTTATTATTCACAGCAATAGTGGTGGTCAGAGTACCAAGATTTCCTTGCACCAGTCTCCTTGGTCCCAATTCCCACAGGGTTATATAGAGAAGCCTAGGTAATATCATCATATACAGTGGACTGGTTACAAGAGAGGAATCCTGGACTTAGGGAACCCAAATCTTTTTAAATTGGTAGTAAGTATGGGGCTCATAGGTGGCTCAGTAGGTTAAACGTCAGACTTTGGCTTAGGTCATGAACTCACGGTTTGTGGTTAGAGCCCCGCGTCAGGCTCTGTGCTGACAGCCAGCTCAAAGCCTGGAGCCTGCTTCAGATTCTTTATCTCCCTCTCTCTCTGACCCTCTCCTGACTCTGTCTGTCTCTTTCTCTCATAAATAAATAAAACGTTTAAAATTTTTTAAAAATAAAAATAAATTGGTAGTATCTTTCCTTTGTTACAGAGAGAGATACTAGATCTATCTTTTAACACTGTTAACTGTACAAGTATCTATGTGAAGATAGTATAGAACAAATGCGGTTTGTGCTTCTGCTCACCAGAAGTGCAGAAATACAAGATCTCTGGGAGGAGGGGCAAGATGGCAGAGAAGTAGGGAGCTCCTTACATTGCACTCGCCCCCATATCTCACACGGAAAAGATCTGAAGCCATATGAAACCTTACAGAACCCAAGAGATAGGGAGAAAAAAGATGCAGAATCCACTGAGAAAGCCTTCTAACGTGAGTGCGAACTGGGGAAGATAAAATCGGGGCAGGATCAGAGACTCAGAGGAACAGGGCCGATCCCCCTTTGCAGGGAGTGAGAGGGAAAAGAGAGAGCCCGAAACTACTCAAGACACGGTCCCTGGTCCCTGTCTCTGGGGAATAGGAAAACCTCCGCTCGGGGCACAGAAGGACCGTGTTGACCAAATCCCTGTGCGCTAGGTCCCCGCGCGCCAACTTGTCTGGAGGGGCCACGCGCGGACCGCTCCTTTGAGCTCCTGGCTGGCTGGACCCGTAGAAGAGCCGCGCGCTTACGGGGCCTCCGCGCTCCTGGCTTCACTGGAAGCCTAGAGGGAAGGCAAATCAATCAATGTGATCCATCACATCAACAAAAGAAAAGATAAAAACCATATGATCCTGTCAATAGATGCAGAAAAAACATTTGACAAAATACAGCATCCCTTCTTAATAAAACTACCATATAATCTTGCTTTTGGGTATATAATCTAAAGCTATTGAAATCAGGATCTCAACCTACATGTCCACTGACAGATGAATGGATAAGGAAAATGTGGTGTATACATAAAATGGACTATTATTCCATCTTATAAAAAGAAAGTGAACCATGACATTTGCAACAACACAGATGGACCTAGGGTACATTATGCTAAGTGAAATAAGCCAGACATAGAAGAGCAAATACTACATGATAACAGTTATATAATAAATCTTAAATATTCCAACTCATAGAAACATAAAATAGAACAGTGTTTGAAGGGGGTTAAGGACAGGAGAAATAGAAGGTAATATCAAAGGGCACACATTTTGGTATATAAGATAAATAAGTTCTAGAGATCTACTCTACGTCATAGAGACAATAGTTAATAATACTGTATTGTATAGTTGAAATTTTCTTATGAGGGCAGACTTTATGTTAAGTGCTCTTTTTACAAAAATAAAGAAGTATAAAAATTTCTGCTTTGCAAAAGACAATGTCAAAGGAATGAGAAGAGAAGCCACTGACTTGAGAAAATATTTGCAAGAACCACATCTGATAAAGAACTATTAATCCAAAATATACAAAGAATTCTTAAAATTCAACGGTAAGAAGAAAACAAACAACCCAGTTAAAAAGTGGGCAAAAGGTGAAAAAAAAGCATATGAAAAGATGCTCACCATGTGTCATCAAGGAAATGCAAATTTAAGCTACAATAAGATAGCACTATATACCTATTAAATAGTCAAACCACAACATTAACAACACCAAATGATAGTGAGAATATGAGGCAATAGAAACTCACATTCACTATTGGTGTGAATGCAAAATGACACAGACACTTTGGGAGACAGTTTCAGTTTTTCTTACAAAACTAAATATACTCTTATAATACAATCTAATAATTGTTCGCTTTGGTGTTTCTCAAAGGAGGTGAAAACTTTTGACTAAGAAACAACCCGTACATGAATGTTTATAGCAGATTTATTCATAATTGCCAATATTTGGAAACAACTCAGATGTCCTTCAATAGGTGAATGGGTAAATAAATTTTGGCATATAGGGACAAGGAATATTATTTAGTCCTAAAAATAAATGAGCAATCAAGGCTTGAAAAGACATGGAGAACCCTTAATGTACATTACTAAATGAAAGAAGCCAATCTAAAAAAAAAAAAAGCTACCTACTGTATTCCAACTAATTATATTCTATAAAAGGCAAAAACTATGAAAAGAGTAAAAAGATCAGTGGTTTTTAGGGGTTGTAGAGAACAAGGGGTGGGGGAATAAGTGGAACACAAAGGAGTCCTAGTGCAGTGAAAATATTTTGAGAAACTATAAGGATAGATTCATGTCATTATACATTTATGGTCCTAGTGTATATTATGGGCCAAGAGATGATCCTTTGAAACCAAAAGAGGTGTAAGATAAATTGTATAGATAAAGAGACAGCTATTTTGGTAGCCTGTTGAATAACCAAGACCTTCAGAAAGTGTGGAAGGGCTGTGTGGAGGGAATAACATGACTCCAGAAGGCAATAAATCAGTGAATTTACTGTGAAGTCATTGCAATGAACAGCTAACGCAATATGTGAAGCTTCTGATAATCAATTTAAACATGAAAGAAATAAACAAGTAATAGATAGTATGGGTTTTCAAAAACAAGTCATGTGAAACTACCATTCAATCCTTTAAGAGCAAATTTAGTATATTAAAAAGGAGAAAGTTGGTGGAAACTTGAGTAGCAAAAAATTTTTAAAAGGATTAATTAGATGGAAGTGTTATAAGATGAATAGTTTAGATACAGAACTAGTTAAAACAAATTTAGCACAAAAAGTTGTTACTAACAGTTCAATACTGCATTGGGTGAAGGTGTCAAGTAGATCTCTTAGGGGCCCACTCTGAGTTCAATACAATTCAATATTTTCATTTACTACTTAGAAAGTAGAAGGTAGAAAATGCCTCATAAAACCTGTAGGTGTTCCTGCACATTGCAAGGTAGGCATAAAAATAGATTATAAGCAGGATAAATTTTTGAAATGGGCAGAAATCAATGAAATAAGATTTAATAAAGCATTCATAAATGTAATGTGATTCACAAGGAAAGAAGAATCAAATGCACCAATGTAAAATGAAATCACAAAAAGGTCTAAGGATTATAATAAAAAATAAAATGAACATGTATCAGCAACATAACAATCAAACTCCAAAAGTCAGTGCTGATCAAGTAACAAAAATGAATTTTTTTCTTAACAGGAGAAAGGTTATACCAGTCCATAAGCACTTCAGTATGTCCAGGACATCATCATAAAGGGCCAATAGATAAGTAGCGTACAGAGAATTGACTAGAAAATCAAAATAATTCGTATAGAAAACAATTAGACAGGCATAGAACAAAGATAAAGGGAGAAGAGTAAGCAAAGAAAGTAAAGTAGATGTAGTTTGTCAGAGGAGAAGCAAGGGAAAGGGACAAGCAGGAAAGGTGGAAGAGGGAAAGAGAAATCAGAAAAAAAGGATAGGGAAGAAGTAGAGACACAAGGAAGAATGGAAGAAAGACTTTAAAAGGGATAAAGGATCACAACAGAAGAATATCTTCAAATGAAATTTATCTTATTAATCCATTTCACAAAGAAGTTATGCAGAAATTTGGTGGTGAATGTCCCAATT
>NW_027531326.1:63441-64486 GCF_008692635.1 Crocuta crocuta
ACAAAGGAGTCCTAGTGCAGTGAAAATATTTTGAGAAACTATAAGGATAGATTCATGTCATTATACATTTATGGTCCTAGTGTATATTATGGGCCAAGAGATGATCCTTTGAAACCAAAAGAGGTGTAAGATAAATTGTATAGATAAAGAGACAGCTATTTTGGTAGCCTGTTGAATAACCAAGACCTTCAGAAAGTGTGGAAGGGCTGTGTGGAGGGAATAACATGACTCCAGAAGGCAATAAATCAGTGAATTTACTGTGAAGTCATTGCAATGAACAGCTAACGCAATATGTGAAGCTTCTGATAATCAATTTAAACATGAAAGAAATAAACAAGTAATAGATAGTATGGGTTTTCAAAAACAAGTCATGTGAAACTACCATTCAATCCTTTAAGAGCAAATTTAGTATATTAAAAAGGAGAAAGTTGGTGGAAACTTGAGTAGCAAAAAATTTTTAAAAGGATTAATTAGATGGAAGTGTTATAAGATGAATAGTTTAGATACAGAACTAGTTAAAACAAATTTAGCACAAAAAGTTGTTACTAACAGTTCAATACTGCATTGGGTGAAGGTGTCAAGTAGATCTCTTAGGGGCCCACTCTGAGTTCAATACAATTCAATATTTTCATTTACTACTTAGAAAGTAGAAGGTAGAAAATGCCTCATAAAACCTGTAGGTGTTCCTGCACATTGCAAGGTAGGCATAAAAATAGATTATAAGCAGGATAAATTTTTGAAATGGGCAGAAATCAATGAAATAAGATTTAATAAAGCATTCATAAATGTAATGTGATTCACAAGGAAAGAAGAATCAAATGCACCAATGTAAAATGAAATCACAAAAAGGTCTAAGGATTATAATAAAAAATAAAATGAACATGTATCAGCAACATAACAATCAAACTCCAAAAGTCAGTGCTGATCAAGTAACAAAAATGAATTTTTTTCTTAACAGGAGAAAGGTTATACCAGTCCATAAGCACTTCAGTATGTCCAGGACATCATCATAAAGGGCCAATAGATAAGTA
The DNA here is from genome assembly GCF_008692635.1 of Crocuta crocuta. Taxonomy (NCBI): domain Eukaryota; kingdom Metazoa; phylum Chordata; class Mammalia; order Carnivora; family Hyaenidae; genus Crocuta; species Crocuta crocuta. Next base: position 64,473 of record NW_027531326.1, read on the forward strand.
GCGTACAGAGAATT
>NW_027531326.1:64867-69819 GCF_008692635.1 Crocuta crocuta
AATAATACATATCCTTTGTAAAATATGATCTTCAGATCAGTAAAGAAATTTGATTTTAGAGAACATATTAGATAAATTGACAAGTGCCCCTTAAGAAATTTGGGGGCAAAACTAGAGCTATGAGACTGGGGGAAAAACGCTTCCAATTTTTAAATAAAAAAATTAAAATTCCAGAGCAATGCTAACTATCCAGGACCATGTCCACAAACAGAAAACAGCAGAGTCATAAATTTTCCTTCGTAAATAATGTTTATCATTTATCTCATTTTAATTTCTTTAATGTTTTATTTATTTCTGAGAGAGAGCGCGTGAGCAGGGGAGGGTCAGAGAGAGAGGGAGACACAGAATTTAAGCAGGCTCCAGGCTCTGAGCTAGCTGTCAGCACTGAGCCTGACGCGGGGCTCGAATCCATGAACTGTGAGATCATGACCTGAGCCAAAGTCAGACGCTTAACCGACTGAGCCACCCAGGAGCTCCATCATTTGTCTCATTTTAAAAGTAAAATATGGCCATAAGAAATTTTGAAAATTATTGGGAAATACTTTTTAAAAATGTTTTGTCTTTATTTTATTTTGAGAGAATGAGACAGAGACTGAGCAGGGGAGGGGCAGAGAGAAAGGGAGACACAGAATCTGAAACAGGCTCTAGGCTCTGAGCTGTCAGCACAGAACCCAAAGCGGGGCTGGAACCCGTGGACTGAGAGAACATGACCTGAGCCAAAGTCGGACACTCAACTGACTGAGCCANTCATCAATATTTTGATGTATGTACTTGACTCCTTTGCATAATATATATTGTTTTAAAATCAGTATAATTTTGCACACGTAGTTGCATATCTGCATTTTTATATTTATTTTATTAATATCTTCCCAGGAAGTGAATGTTGTTTGTAAACATGACTGTTAATGACTGCATTATATTCCATTTTAGGATGTATGTAAAAATCTCCCTGTTGGTGGATATTTAATCATCCAACTTTGTATCATAAATAATATTACTGTGGGCTTTTTTTTGTCTAGTCTACATAGTTTAATTTTTCTTAGGATACATTCTCAAAAGGTTGAAATGTGAATATTTTATAACTTCATGTATATTGTACACATATGTACATGCTTGCACATCTCCCAATACATGAAAATATTCATCTCACTCTATCCATACCAGTACTACATGAGAAATATTACTGAAGTTGATTTCACTAATTACTATATTTGATGTTAATTTTTTTGTGAACTGTTTTTTGTTTACATGTTTTGCCAACACAGTATCATTCTTGTAACATTCTTGTTAGTTAACTATATCATAAACATTAAATTTGTTCACATTTATTGGAAATATTTTTAACCTGTTTTCTGACTGTACTGTTGTTTTTATGCTTTTTGTTGTATAAAAAATTAAATAAATACATAAATATATTGAACTTTTACTAAGCAATTTCTTCATTGCTTTTATGGCTTGAAAGTTCTTCCCTATCTAGTTACCAGTTAAATTTTTATTTATATTTTATTCTGGCCATTTATTATTTATTTTTTTTACATTTAGCTAATGAGTTAATCTAGAGTTTATTTTAGTGCATGATGTGAGGTGATGCTTTTTTTTTCAAATATTTAGCCAGTTTTCTCAATATTGCAAAATAATCTATTTCTTATTCTATTGGTTTATTATGATCCTATTATCATATAGCAAGTGGTTTAACAAGTTGAATCTATTACAAGACTTTAGATAAACTGACACTGAACAGTCAGTGAATTCAGTCTAAAGAAGGGAAGTTATGCAAGGAGTGAAGAGAGGAATAAAGACAATGGGACAAGTAAAGGTGGAAACACTAGAGATGAGCAAGCAAAACATCGAAGGAAATGTGATGGGTTTCCATTACTTTATAAAAGACTAAAGTTACACAAAGAAAAAAGAAGAAAGCACATGAAGAAATTTATATGTGTGGGGCTGGGGAGGGGCACAAAGGAAGACCAAATAAAAGAAAAATAGACCTCACTGTACAGATCTTCCTCGACTTACAGTGGGGTTCTATCCTGATAAACCCATCATAACATGAATTTGTTGTAAGTCAAAATGCATTCAATACACCTAACCTACCAAATATCATAGCTTAGCCTGGGTTACCTTAAATATGCTCAGAACATTTACATTAACCTACAGTTGGGGAAAATCATTTAACACAAAGCCTATTTTATAATAAAGTGTTAAATATCTCATGTAATTTACTGGATACTGTATTTAAAATGGAAAACAGAATGGTTGTATGGGTCCAGAATGTTTATTAAATGTATTGGTCATTTACCATTATGATCACACGGCTAACTGGGAACTGTGGCTCACTGCCACTGCCCAGCATCACAAGAGCAGACTGTACCACATATCACTGGTGTGGGGAAAAATAAAAATTCAAAATTCAAAGTATGATTTCTACTGAATACATATTTATTTTGCATCATTATAAGCTGGGTACCATCTGTACGTGGAACCTGCCTGTGTGTAAAATATAGGAGAGAAAATAGCACTCTAAAGGAGAGAAGTAACACAGAATTTGAAGCAGATCGAAGATACAGAAAGAGATGTATATGAAAGCAAAAATAATGTGTTAAAGAAAGTGACAGATGGAAGCTAAAAGTCAAGATTAAAAAAAACAGAATAAGGAAAGTTTTACTATGCAAAGAATCATCAAAGATGGGTGTCTGGGTGGGTCAGTCTGTTGAGTCCGACTTCAGCTCAGGTCATGATCTCATGGTTCCTGAGTTTGAGGGCCATGTTGGGCTCACTTCTCTCAGCACAAAGTTCTCTTCAGGTCCTCTGTTTCCACCCCCTACCTTTCCCCCACTCATGCTCTCTCTCTCTCTCTCTCTCAAAAATAAAAACATTAAAAAAAAAGAATCATCAAAGAGAGACCATACTCATAAAGTAAAAATTGATGGATTCATGAGGACCTTAAAAAAGATTAGGAAGCAAAGACAAATAGAGTATGACAAGGCTGAGGAAGAGTCTTGCAGACTGTTCTAAAAATGAAAAGTAATGTATAATTCTGGTGCAGCATTAAAGATCTCTACCCAAAAGAACATCATATGGATGAATAAATAGAGCAATACCTGGTCTTTGAATGTGTTAAATTGTCATCATGAAATGTTTTTAGAGTCTAGTGGCTAAGTTTTATACTTGAAAAGTAGTCAAGTTATAACTCTAAAATGTATCATAGAGTCTTGTTAAAAGGAAGGGGAATTAAAAAGATAAAATAATCATGGCATTGAGGATCAAGCCCCTCGGGGAGAAAAATGGAAATTCCAAAGCCTAAATATTGATTAAAAGAACAGAGAAAATGTGGCTACAANCTTTCTCTACCCTCAAAGATGTCCCTTCTGGGGTTAGAAAATAAAATAGTATATGAAATATTAAAAAGCTGTGAGATATATGCTATACTTAATTGTGTACAATATGCTATAGAAGCAATGAAAAGGAAATGTCTGGCTTTGTGGGAATTATGGATGAGGAAGGAGTTCAGGAGGGGAAGATAATTAAGATTATTTTATAAAGGAGTTGATCTTTGAACTGAATCTTAAAAGCTTCTTAGAAGTTGGTCAGTTATAGGGCGCCTGGGTGGCTTAGTCGGTTAAGCGTCCGACTTTCGCTTAGGTCATGATCTCGCGGTTCGTGGGTTCGAGCCCCGCGTCGGGCTCTGTGCTGACTGCCAGCTCAGAGCCTGGAGCCTGTTTCAGAGTCTGTGACTCCCTCTCTCTCTGACCCTCCCCTGCTCACGCTGTCTCTCTCTCTCTGCTAGAAATAAATAAAACATTAAAAAAAAAAAAGAAGTTGGTCAGTTACTACAAGGCAGAAAGAAGGCATGAGGAAGTGAGGATGTATAGTACACTTGGGAGTACAGAAAGGAATTTAGTGTGGCTGTATCATACAGTATGTAAAGGACTAAGAAGACAATGAAACCAGAAAGAAAAATAGGAAGCAGGTCTTTAAACCATGCCAAAGACAATGTGGAGCCATCAAAGATTTTTAAGCAGGAAAGTGAAATAAGATTTACATTTTTGAGAAGCCATGCAGGTTCCAGTTGAAAGGAGGAAAGACTTATATTATAAGAATTATATTAGAAAGCTTTTTACAATAGCCTACATAAGATATTATGAAGACAGAATAGGAAAGTGATAGCATAAATGGATAAAAATTATTGGATTCAAAACATATTTAAAAGTGTAATTAGAAAGACTTGGTAATTGGCTATGAAATATCAGAGTTGAAGGATTCAGAAATGATGTCAAGATTTTTGGCTTGCACTAGATGGAAGAGATTGGGTACAGTGAAAACGGACCAGGCCTGGTAAGGATAGGGTTAATTCAAAGGACCTCTGAAATATTCAGTAGAAATATAGAAATAGCTGGACAGATACACTCTGAGCTCAGAATAAAGACCGGAATTGGAGAGATAAATTTAAGACTAGAAGTGAAAATGGACAAAGCTGGATAGATTCAAGTATGTTAAGAGATAGAGGTGAAAATATCTGTGAATTATGAAAGAGGGGACAGTAAAATAAAGATTTCAAGAAAACAATAAAAATTTAATATACATAATTTATGGAACATGAATTAGCTGTGTACAAATTCTAGTTTTTCTCTAGAATATCAAAGGATGAACAAATACATATGGTACATGAGTTCTTATTTTAAAAGAAGCTTTGACAGGGATGCCTGGGTTGCTCAGTCGGTTAAGTGTCCGACTTCAGTTCAGGTCATGATATCATGGTTTGTGTGTTTGAGCCCCACATTGAGCTCTCTGTTGTCTGTGTAGAGCCTGCTTTGGATACTCTGTCTCAGATGCTCTGTCTCACTCTCTCTGCCCCTCCTGCACTAGCGCACACACGCTCGCTCACTCACTTGTGCTCTCTCTCTCTCCCCAGTCTCAAAAGCAAATATTTATAAAACAATTAAATACGAATT
>NW_027531326.1:69918-74616 GCF_008692635.1 Crocuta crocuta
ATTGTCTTTAATTTAAAGTTTAGTTTGTCTGATATAAGTATAGCAACTCCGGCTTTCTTTTGATTTCCCGTAGTATGATAGATATTTCTCCATCCCGTTACTTTTAATCTGAAGGTATCTTCCAGTTTAAAATGAGTTTCTTGTAGACAGCATATAGATGGATTTTGTTTATTTATCCCTTCTGCTACCCTATGTCTTTTGATTGGAGCATTCAACCCATTTACATTCAGTGTTATTATTGAAATATGTGGGTTTAGAGTTTTTGTATCTTTTGTAGGGTTCATGCTTGTGGTGGTGTCTCTGGAATCTTTGTTCCTTGCAACATTTCCGTCAGAGCGTCCCCCTCAGTATTTCTAGTAGGACTGGCTTAGTGGTTACAAATTCTTTCAATTTCTGTTTATATGGAAAGGTTTTTATCTCTCCTTCTATTTTGAATGACAGGCTTGCTGGATAGAGGACTCTTGGCTGCATATTTTTACTGTTCATCACATTGAAGATCTCCTGCCATTCCTTTCTGGCCTGCCAAGTTTCAGTAGATAGGTTTGTCACCACTCTGACAGGTTTCCCTTTGTATGTTAGGGCCCCTTTCCCCCTAGCTGCTTTCAGAATTCTCTCTGTCCTTATATTTTGCCATTTTTACTATGATATGCCGTACCACATCTTCTTGATCCATTCACCAGTTGATGGACACTTAGGTTCTTTCCATGTTTTGGCTATTGTTGACAGTGCTGCTATTAACATTGGGGTACACGTGCCTCTATGCAGTTATCGGAGGATGAAGTGGGAGAAGAAGGGGAAAATTAGTTGGGGAGAGGGAAGGAGGCAAACCATGAGAGACTCTTGAATGCTGAGAACAAACTGAGGGCAGGGGGGGAGAGGAAACGGGGGTGATGGGCATGGAGGAGCGTACTTGTTGGGATGAGCACTGGGTTTTATATGTAAACCAACTTGACAATAAACTTTAGAAAATCTTAATTTATTTTTCTTATGTCAAAAGTTGCAGAACAAGTGGCAAAGGGTGGAGCATAGCTGCTACGAGCTATTACAATGAGTGACAGGGCACAAACTGGAAACATAAATTTTGACAAACTCCTTCAGTAACTACATACTCCTAAGGGTGACAAGAACCCATACAGCATTCCTCAGCTAAGACTTTCTCTTTTATTCTGCTTTGGAGATTGACCAAGTTCTGATACAAATATAAATATGTTGGAAATGCAACAAAAAATTTGGAAAGGCAGAATCTCTTATAAGATGTGCCTGAAAGAAATAGACTGGAGAATCATCTTGCATGATCACACAATAAGTCAGACTTAAGATCACTTTAGAGTTAGAGATTGGCTTTAGGACAGTTGTAGTTTTTCACATGCTGTAAAAAATGTTATGACTACTCTGAGCAATTCTGCTTTATTGTTTACCAAACTGTGACCCTACTAAATTAACACTACTATGATGTGAAAAGCATTTTAAAAGATTTTAAACTAAACTGAGAAAATCAAGCACATGTTGCTCCAAATATGAATTATATTTTCCCAAATATGAATTATATTTTCTCTTTAATCCCCAAATTATAATCCTACTTCTTTACTTTCAGGATATTCTTTTTGATCTTGAATCCTGTAGCCTATACACTAAAATACAAATGTTACCAACGAGGAGACACCATGAATGAAGATTCAAGATAAAATCATCCACATTCTACATATTTCTCTCCTGTTTAAGAAAGTATCTTAAAAAGATGGATTTCCAAAGCCAACTGTCCCCTCTCTGACAGCCTTCCAGCTGAAGAATATTCTGTATGAGACTTCTTCCTTCTTTCCTTCTCAGAGAAATTAAGCCCTGGATATTTCACCACATGAGGCCTGGGAATGGACAACACCATGAACAGAAACTCATTCATTTATTTCCATGGGCTATCTTACTGGATGGCCCTTATGGATGTTTTACAAGTGACAGTAAATACATGACAATAAAAAAAGGAATAGATTTTTTAAAAAAAGTATCTCAAATATAAGAACAAACCATGATAAAAATGCAACAGGGAGATTATTCCTACATTACTTAAATTACTCAGAATTTCAATTACAAAAATTATAAGTCTCCAATAGATAAATGGCCAACATAAAAAAGGGGGCAGTACAAACAAAAGAAAATATAACAGATATATGGGAATATGTCCAATCTTTGAAATAATCAGAACAATTTAACTTAAAATTACAATGAAGTAACATTTTTATCAATTTAATTTAGTTTTTTTCCAGTTTGCTGGCAAGGTTGTGATGAAATTAGTCAATAATTTATGTTATTTTGGAAATCAGTTTGGCAACAGTTTTCAAGAAAAATTTAAAGGTTTAGACTCTTTCACCCAGTGATTTAAGTGCCAGGAATTTAAGTGAAGGAAGAATTCAAGAAGTTACAAAAACTGTATGCAACAAGATGTTCATTACAACATTCTTTATAATAGCAAAAATTAGTAACAACCTAAATGGCTCATGATACACTAGCTAAATCATGATGAATTGCCCTAAAATATTGTAAAGCCACTCTGAGACACATTATAAGAAACACATAATTACATGATAAACCATTTATGATAAAATATTAAATAAAGAACAGAGCACATAAAGTATCTCCATTATTTTTATGACTATAAAATTAAGTATGTATGTAAAGTTCACACAAAATTGATACATTGTATAGTGATATTGTGAGTAATTTTTTATTTCTATGCTTTTGTTTTCATGATATTGTTAGTGTGCTGATAAAAAATATAAAATACACTTCCACTTCCCCCTTTTTTCATTAGTTTGACAGGCACCTGATTTCTGACCATACATGGAATTGTTATATGGACTTCAGACAATTCGCTGGAAACTCTGGCTGCTTAGAACAGGAATATTCAGCTTCTGACAGGCTCTTTTGCTTTCTTTTCCAATTTCTTTGCCAGTGACTCAACTTCCCCTTGGTTTGGCTTTCAAGCAGCTATAGTCATTTGAAAAAATACACTTGAAGTCAACTTACTTTTGGGGGTTGAAAATTTAATATATTTGATGTGATAAATATGTCTCTTTTATTACCGTCAACGCTAGAGAGAGAAGACAGAATAGCAAAAGTAGAAATGAGATTTTGAAGTATCCAGGGTGAAACATTTTTAAGCAAGCCATACTAGATCTTGAGCTTTTCAAAGGTGGATTCCTCAGACAATTTATTCCAGAAGATTTGGCCTCTGAGATAACTGGTCTTCTTAATCCTTATTCTGGGGCACTGCTATGGCTCTCCTGAGACTGTCAACTTCCCCCATCTGGATTCACAACATGGACAAGTGTTTTCTGTCTGGACCAAATTACTTTTAATTATTACACTTGTGGCCTAAATTGCTCTGTCTATTTAAATTCAACAGATCTTTTTCTCTGTGAACTTTAGTAGATCTAACTCTGATAGAAATGAGAATATAGTGGAGAAGGTGCTTGCCCTTTGCTGAATAATTTGTATTTGGATTTGCAAACAGAGAGGACCCTGTGCTATGAGAGAGAAGAGAGACAGACAGACAAAGACAGACAGAGAGACAGAGCTATGATGGGAAGTATTCTAATAAATTAGTTACTTTGTATAAAAGCTATTGACAACCTATGCTTATTTGTATATCCCTTTTCTTTTTACTCTTTTACATTTTTTATATACCAAGAGGCTAAAAACATAAAAGTGGTCTTGGTCTCTCTCAACATCCTGCTTCTGACTTTCCCATTTGACTCTCTTCCCACCACCACTCACCTCCCTTAAGGCACCATAAATGTTAATTTCAACCTGATTTTGCCCACATACAAATGGTGAAAAAAGAAAGATACACACTCAGATTTTTTCCCAAGCCCATGTCCCCTAAGGATAACCCTGGCTCAGAAGTCCTCAAGATATAGATTAATAAATCGTGCCATCTACTTTCAGTTATCTTGTGTTTCTTTGCTTGAGTGCCTCAACACAACCTGTCACGGTCAGCATGGTGTTCACTGGCGTTCATAATACTGATTTCATGGCCCTGTGCCAGTTAGAAAATGCCTTCTGAATCTTCACAGAAAGAAATTTTCTTCAACCTAATCTTATTGGGTGTATTTTATCATTATTATAATTCATTGGAAAATGAGACATGAATTTCATAAACTATTTCCTCGGCCATGCTAGATACAGAAGAATTTACTTAAGTCTCTAAGTACAATGAATGGCTGGAAGCCTGGCAAATCACGAGTTTTTCTTCCAAAAGTTCACCTATAATTGCAGGATTAATTAAAATATATACAAGTCCCACCTTCTCAGAAATAGGCATGCCTCAGTAGGAAGAACATATGTTAGAGGAATTATCCCACCTGGATACTATTACCAGCCACAACACCTCTTGGTTGTACATTTCTCTTCCCTGTGACAGTGAGATCTCATCATATAGCATTTGGAGAGATCAGATAAAAGATGTTATTTAAGGGGGATGTTATTATTACTAATAGAGCCACATCATATATTTCCCAACTTCATTGTCTAAAGAGAAAGATGCTTTAGTGGCCAAAAGGAAAGAAAAGATAATTGTTTGCAGTCCCTTTGAAGCTGCTTAGAAAAAGTAATATTTAGACAAAAACAAGATTTCTTTCACTAGAAGAAAGTGCTTAGAAGAGTGCACCCCATTTTTTAAGCTTTGTGGATCTATTTTAAACT
>NW_027531326.1:74748-77498 GCF_008692635.1 Crocuta crocuta
TTTTCAGCTTTGTGGATTTCTTTTAAACTTAAAAATATATATTTCTCTGTCTCTCTTTCTCTCATACACATACACACAGACACACACATACACACACACACGAGAATCATATATTTGAGACATTTGATTGAAAAAATGCTCAATAACACAAACCTGAATAAATTCAGCAGCACATGTAAATAAGCTCACATTCATTCATCATAGCATTATCTATATATTTTTGTGAAAGAGTAGTATATGGATATCCAAAGTTTATTATTTATTCACACTATAAGCAATGTTTGGTGGGCATATATTCTTATATCCTTTGCTATAATTCTAGGCCACTCTTAGTCAAAAGGTATATGGTCAACAACCACTTGTTTAGAGTATATTTATAAAGGCACAGGCAATGAAAAGTTGTAAGGCAAGCTCCTGGGAGCCACATACCCACATCTAGGTGATAGTATCCTTAAGCTTAACAACACTGTTTACTTTTTTCTTTCATATATTTTATTGGCTGCTTTCAAATACAATGCAAAATATCATTTTTTATCATCAATTAGTACTAAATATGGCACAAGACAAACAACAAGAGACCCATTGCTACTTTTCTTGACCAAAGCTTCTGTGGGGCCTCTATGCCCTTCATGACAATATAAAGTGTACTTTCAAATAACTTCTCTGTCTGTTATGATTCAGACTAGATCTGGTGGCATCCTTATAAAAAACGATCTAGTGTTTCCAATATCATGATATTTAATTCATGCAGTTGCCACTGTACACTCTTTTTATAATCTTGAGTAGAAGAAAGTACTGGGAAAAGCAATTAGGGACTCAGCTTTTTCTCTAAAGCACATCTGGGAATATAAGCAACCCACCTTTCACTTGTATTGTTTCATTGTCTAGCAATTACTTTTAGCATGATTTCCTATAGTGGACCTCCAGGAGAACTATAGTAGACTACAAACATTTGGGACACTGAGTGTTTGTCCATTGACCAGAGAAATCCATGGGTAGACAAGGAGAAGAAAGGTAATAACCATAATATAGTCTGGTGGCTCTTGAAAGTTTTTTCAGATATTATAATGCATCTATGTCAACCATTCCTTATTTATTACTAGTCAATCTACATATGTGTTCATTTTACAGACACATTAAAGAGCTTTCAAACAAATACAAAACACAAAAAATGGTTCAAACCAACGAGATAACAAGAGGGATGTCTTCATCATGATACTCTGTGTTGTAAGGCTTTACTAAAGAGATGGAATGAAAAAGAGTATTTGAAGCTTAAACCTATGAAAATTTTAGCTTTTTATCTTTTATCCATAATTGGAAGGAAGCTCACTAAAAAAAATCCATCTTTTATTAGAATATACTTAAGAAGGCTTTAATATATTTGCTCATATTTTTAACTGTTATAGCCTTGGTTATGAAGTAAAAAGAATGGATGTCTGTATCTAATGGCAGCTCAGGGAATGAGGTATTTTGAATGAGAGTATACCTAGATGGAAAAGAAAAGCAATTTGTTGAGAAAGACAAGCTAGTAAAATGGGAAGCAGTCTTTTACCTGTTCTCCCAAACAGATTGCTATTTGTTCATATATACTGTAATTCAAGATGTGACTTCAAGTTTAAAAATAATTTGACTGTCTTAAAGGTACATGATGATCTTCTCTTAGAAGCAGCTTGAAAATAATGGACTGTATGGTGGACACACCTAGGGTCACCAGGTTGTGACCAAAGGAGCCAGCTAAGTTGTGCCCACATTCCTAACTCATCAAAACAGTGAGATAATACATGTGTGACATTTTAAGGGACTCAGTTGAAAATTTTCTTATGAAGCGATAGAAAACAAATAAAAGAAAACATAATTATTTTCCTCAAGTGTCTAAGAAAATACTAGGAAGAAGTGTGGCTCCAATGACAAATATGACCAAGTGGAAAGAGTACTGAATAAGGCACAAACCTGGTTCAAGAGCTGCCTCTGCTGACCTAGAGCAATCTACTCAAGACCTTTAAGCCTGTAAGGTCATCTATCAAGTGGGGTTGATATAATCTTTCTAGTCCTTCTCACAAAGTTCTCAGTGAGGACTTTGAAAACTATAAAATGCTGGACTCATATGACACTTCCCATGCTTCAACTAGTATTCTAACTTTCCTGTGTATTAACTTATTTACTCCTCAAACAACCTTATAAAATAGATACATTTTATGATTATCATATCCATTTTGTAAAAAAAATTAATGTTTATTTATATCTGAGAGAGAGAGAGTGTGTGTGTGTGTGTGTGCTTGCGCACGCACAGAAGGAAGGGGCAGAGAAATGGGGACAGAATCTGAAGCAGGCTCCAGGCTCTAAGGTGTCAGCACAGAGCCTGAAGCAGGGCTTGAACCCACGAACTTTGAGATCGTGACCTAAGCCGAAGTTAAATGCTCATTTGACTGAGTCACCCAAGTGCCCCATCATCTCCATTTTTTAATTGAAATAAATGAAACACAATGAGATGAAAAATCTTGCCCTAGATTGCACAAATGTTAGTAAGAACATACATTTAAACCCAAGCAGCCCGGTTCTGTACTCTTAATCATTATACTGTGTTGTCTCTTGTAGCTTTAATAAGTATAAGAAATCTGCTCCTTCTGAAATAAGCTGAGCCGTGATACCAACATTTTTTGAAAGAGATTCAGGATCTTCAGATGAGAGTGATCCTTATAAACCTCTACTTTGATGAATTCTTCCAGATGGATTAAATTATTTTATCTACA
>NW_027531326.1:77614-98501 GCF_008692635.1 Crocuta crocuta
ACTTCCTTTTACAGTTTCCCATTATTACTTAGATGAGAGCACATGAACATCTATTTACAACAAACACAATTAATTTACTTCAAATACAGATTCACATAAAAATTGAGCATAAAGGGAATAGAAACATTTTTATTGAATTGCTTTTAGGTATACTGCATGATTCTCATTATGTCTGCTGCCTGATTTTGAAAATCTCTGGGTATGCAGGAGTAGTTCCTAATTTATCAAAAAACACCAGAGCTAGAAGAAGTCTTGCTTAAAAAGTCATGTTGTACATTCCCATGTTTGGGGAAAGATAATCATTTTTACCTTTAAATCTTCCTGAGGGTAAAAAATAAAAATCTTGGGGAGGAGGCAAGATGGCTGAGAAGTAAGGAGCTCCGTACATTTCGCCTGCACCCATCTCTCAAACAGAGAAGGCCTGAAGCCATAGGACACTGAGCCTCAGGCGTTTGGGAAGAGAAAGAGACAGAGTACACTGGGAAGGCAACCTAATAAATGCGTGAGTGCGAACTGGGGAAGATAAAAGCGGACAGGACCAGAGACACGGAGGAAGGTGAGGAAGCCCTGCTTCCTGGCAGCCTCAGTGAGTCAACGGGAAAAGAAAGAGCAGCTGAAACTGCTCATTGAATTGTCCTCGGAGAAGAGAAAAACCTCGGCTTGGAAGGAGAGTGTTTTTAGTTCCAGCTGGGGTGCTGACTTTGAACTGGATGCCCCTGGTCCCAGACGGTGTCAGAAAAAACTGCTCTCCTGTTCTCCCGGCACCATCCCCAGTGGCACAGAGGCGGCGACCCGAGACTGTGCCACCGCTCCCTGGGCTAGACCCCTGGTTGTGTGGAAGAGGCAGATCCCAGGCTACACTGTTGCTTCTTCAGTAGCAGGGAAGCAGCAAACTCCTGCACCACGGCTCCCCTTTCGACTTCCAGCAGCGGGGAAAAAGCGACCTGCAAGACTGTGTTTCAAGCTCTATCAATAAAACACGAGGACTGGGATCTGGAAATGAGACGAGGCTTGTGACATAGAACATGGTGCTACGCCTGCAGCACAGGGAGATCAGACCCAAAAGAGTGATTTGCAACTCCTGATTAAAGAAGGTACTGGGGCTCTGCCAATTTTCTCCCCACCACCACCAAGGTGGGGCCTCTGGGAGCCACTTTTGGGTCTGCAGTAAAGGCTAAGAACTGCCTACACCAAACCATGCCAATCCCTGCTAGAGAGCTGCTTTTTTTTTTCCCACCAGAGCCTGGGACAAGACCAACATGGGTGCACTGCCGTGATTAATTCTAGATCAGTTCTTTCTATTCAGATATATTTTCCCTTGTCTCATTCACTTTCCTCCCCTTTGCTGGACTGGGCCCTCTGGCCATGGGTTTGCTTAAACAGTCACATTTAATAAATTCTCTGGATGTATATTGTACACCTCCACTGCTACCTTTCTCTCTCTCTCTCTCTCTGGAGTAATCAGGCTATATAGTTTCTCTCAGTAACATTATCTTCATTTCCTTCTCCACACCTCTGACCATATTCTCCTCTTTTTCTCTCTGAATTAAGCCTCTGAGTCCCTCTGCCTGGTCATTGTGAGTTTCACTTCCTCCCGGCCCTGTCATTTCTCTCTTTGTTTATGCTCTTCCGTCAGCACTAAATACACCCTGCTCTTTGCTTGTAGCTGGGAATTATGGTTTTATGCTTTTAGACTATTATTTTGTCTTTTGGATTTTGTCTTTTTTCTTTTCTTTTTTATTCTTATTTATATTATTTGCTTTTCCTCCTTCCTCTTTTTTTTTTTCTACTTGTCCTTCCTTCTCTTTTTTCCTTTCTTTTTCTTTTTTCCTTTCGGTTTGCGATTTGTCTCAGTGTTTGTGTGACTTTGTTCCCTGTGTGTTTGTCTGCCTTCTTTTCCAGGGCTACCTCAGGAAACAAGCCAACATACATGTAGTGGAAAGTCCCAGATGCCACTACAAGTAGGGAAATAAGATAAATAAAGTCTCAACAGGAGAGACTAAGAGACACCATTCAAAAAACACTTACTGAATGGACAGGCCCTGGACAATCAAAGAACCTTCTTTGATACAGCAGTACTCACAAGTGCAGAGTGCATCACAAGCTTTTAAAACTAATAAGAGACAGAAAGCTAGCCAAAATGATGAAACAGAAGACCGCTCCTCTAAAGAATTTCAGGAAAATAAAGACAGCTAAAGAACTGTTCAAAATAGATACAAGCAACATAACTGAACAAGAATTTAGAACAATAGTCATAAAATTAATCTCTGAGCTTGAAAAAGTCATGGAAGACATCAGAAAACTATTGCTTCAAAAACTATGGAGCTTAAAAATAGTTGTGATGAATTAAAAATGCTATAAATGAGATACATAATAAAATGGAGGTGCTCAATGCACAGACTGAAGAGGCAGAGAGGAGAATAGGTGAATTATAAAAACAATTATACAAAAAGACGAAGCTGAGAAAAAGAGAGATAAACTGATCCAGGAACACCAAAGGAGAGATTAAGAACTCAGCGATACAATCAAACCGAACAATATCCATATCATAGGAATTCCAGAAGAGGAAGAGAGAGGGAAAGGTGCTGAAGGAGTCCTGGAAAAAATTATAGCAAAGAACTTCCCCAATCTGGGGAAGGAAACAGACATTGAAATCCAAAGGCAAAAGGAACTCCCTTCAGATGTAATTTGATTCGATCTTCTGCACGATATATCATAGTGAAACTGGCAAAATATAAGNTAAACTGATCCAGGAACACCAAAGGAGAGATTAAGAACTCAGCGATACAATCAAACCGAACAATATCCATATCATAGGAATTCCAGAAGAGGAAGAGAGAGGGAAAGGTGCTGAAGGAGTCCTGGAAAAAATTATAGCAAAGAACTTCCCCAATCTGGGGAAGGAAACAGACATTGAAATCCAAAGGCAAAAGGAACTCCCTTCAGATGTAATTTGATTCGATCTTCTGCACGATATATCATAGTGAAACTGGCAAAATATAAGGACAAAGAGAGAATTCTGAAAGCAGTTAGGGATAACAGACCCTAACATACAAAGGGAAACCTATCAAAGTGGTGACAGACCTATGGAATGAAACTTGGCAGCCCGGAAAGGAATGGCAGGAAATCTTCAATGTGATGAATGGAAAAAATAGGCAGCCAAGAATCCTCTATCCAACAAGTCTATCATTCAGAATACAAGGAGAGGTAAAAGTCTTCCCAAATAAATAAAAATTGAAAGAATTCGTCGTCACTAAACCAGCTCTATAAGAAATCTTAAGGGGGACTCTATGAAGGAAATGCTGCAAGGAACACAAGTTACCAGAGGCAACACCAAAAGCATGAATCCTACAAAAAACACAATGGCTCTAAACCCATATTTGTCAAAAATAACACTGAATATAAATGGGCGGAATGCTCCAATCAAAAGACATAGAGTGGCAGAATGGATAAAATAATAAAATCCATCTATTTGCTGTCTACAAGAAACTCATTTTAGACTGGAGAACACCTCAGATTGAAAGTAAGGGGAGGAAGAAATATCTATCATGCTACCGGAAGTCAAAAGAAAGCTGGAGTAGCTATACTTATATCAGACAAACTAGACTTTAAAGTAAAGGCAGTAACAAGGGACGAAGAAGGGCATTACATAATAGTTACAGGGTCTATCCATCAGGAAGAACTAGCAATTATAAATGTCTATACACCGAATTTGGAGGGCCCCAAATACATAAAACAATTAATCACAAACACAAACAATCTTACGGATAAGAATGTGCTAATAGTAGGGGACTTTAATACTCCCCTTATAGAAATGGGTAGATCAACCTGACAGAAAATCACTAAAGAAACAATGGACCTGAATGACACATTGGACCAGATGGATTTGACAGATATATTTGGAACTCTACATCCTGAGGCCATGGAATTCACTTTCTTCTCAAGTGCGCATGGCACATTCTCCAAGAAAGATCATATACTGGGACATAAAGCAGCCCTCAATAAATACGAAAGAATTGAGATCCTATCATGCACACTTTCAGATCGCAATGCTATGAAACTTATCTATCACAGTAAAAAGTCTGGAAAACCTCCAAACACATGGAAGTTAAAGAACACCCTAGTAAAGAATGAATCGGCAAATCAAGCAATTAGAGAAGAAATTAAAAAGTATATGGAAACAAATGAAAACAAAAATAAACAATCCAAACTCTATGGGATGGGGCAAAGTCAGTCCTAAGAGGAAACTACATTGCACTCGAGACCTATTTCAAGAAATTAGTAAAAGTGCAAGTACAAAATCTAACAGAGCACCTAAAGGACCTAGAGGGATAAGAAAAGCAACCCAAACACCGTAGGAGAAGATAAATAATAAAAAATCAGGGCACAAATAAGCAATATAGAATCCAAAAAAATAGTTGAACAGATCAATGAAAGATAGAGTTGGTTTTTAGAAAAAATAAAATTGATAAACCTCTAGCAGGTCTTCTCAAAAAGAAAATAGCGCCCAAATAGATGAAATCATGACTGAAAATGGACTTATTACAATCAATGCCTCAGAAATACAAGCAATTATCAGGGAATACTATGAAAAATTATTTGTCAACAAAAGGGACAATTTAGAAGAAATGGACAAATTCCTAAACACACACTCACTACCAAAATTCACATGGGAAGAGAGAAAATCTGAACAGACGCATAACTAGAGAAGAAATTGAATCAGTTATCAAAACTCTCCCAACATTATTTGGCCGTGGGCCAGATGGCTTCCCTAGGGAATTCTACCAGACGTTTAAAACAGAGTTAATACCCATTATTCTCAAGCTATTCTAAAAAATAGAAATCGAAGGAAAATTTCTGGACTCATTACACGAAGCCAGCATCACTTTGATTCCTAAACCAGACCGAGATCCTGCAAAAAAAGAGAACTACAGGCCAATATCCTTGATGAATACAGATGAAAAAATTCTCAACACGATACTTGAAAATCGAATGCAACGACACATAAAAAGAATTATCCACCATGATCAAGTGGGATTCATTCCTGAGTTACAGGGCTGGTTCAATATTCGCAAATCAATCAATGTGATACATCACATTAACAAAAGTAAATATAAAAAACTATATGATCCTGTTGTTAGATGCAGAAAAAGCATTTGACAAAACACAGCATTCTCTCTTAATAAAGACCGTCGAGAAAGTCGTAATAGAAGGAACTTACTTAAACATAATAAAAGCCATCTATGAGAAGCCCTCAGCTAACATCATCCTCAACGGGGAAAAACTGAGAGCTTTCCCCCTGAGATCAGGAACACGACAGGGATGTCCACTCTCACCACTGTTGTTTAACATAGTGCNTAACATCAGACATCAGACAATAAAAGGAAATAAAAACATCAGAATTGGCAAAGAAGAAGAAAAACTTTCACTTTTTGCAGACGACATGATACTCTACATAGAAAACCCGATAGACTCCACAGAAGCCTACTAGACCTGATCCAAGAATTCAGTAAAGTTGCAAGGTACAAAATCAATATATAGAAATCGGTTACATTTTTATACACTAATAATGAAGCAAGAGAAAGAGAAATCAAGAAGCTGATCCCATTCACAATTGCACAAAAAACCGTTAAATACCTAGGAATAAACCTAANAGAGAACTCAGAATTGGACCCACAAATGTACAGCCAACCTATCTTTGACAAAGCAGGAAAGAGTATCCAATGGAAAAAAGACAGCTTCTTTATCAGATTGTGCTGCGAGAACTGGACAGCAACATGCAGAAGAATGAAGCTACATCATTTTTTCATGCCATACACAAAAATGAACTCAAAATGGATAAAGGACCTGAACGTGAGACAGGAAACCATCAAAACCCCTAGAGAAGAAAGCAGAAAGAACCTCCACGACCTCCACCGCAGCAATTTCTTACTTGACACATCCCCAAATGCAAAAGAATCAAGAGCAAAAATAAACGATTGGGACCTCATCAAGATTAAAAGCTTCTGCACAGCCAAGGAAACAANTTTGGAGGAGGGCACTTGTGGGATGAGCACTGGGTGTTATTTGGAAACCAAGTTGACAATAAACTATTTGTAAAAAAAAAAATAGCAGTTGTAAGAAATAAAAAAATAATAAATAAATAAATGGGTCGAATGAATAGACACTTCTCCATAGAATACATACAAATGCCTAAGAGACATATGGAAAGATGCTCAACATCACCATCATATGGGACATACAATTCAAAACTACAATGAGATACTACTTCACACCTCTCAGAATGGCTAAAATTAACAACAGAGGAAACAACAGATGTTGGTGAAGATGTAGAGAAAGGGCGACTCTGTTATACTGTTGATAAGAAGCAAACTGGTGCAGCTGTACTGGACAATTGTGAGGAGGTTCGTCAAAAGGTTTAAGATAAAGTTGCCTTATGACCCAGTAATTGCACTACTACGTGTTTGTCCAAAGGATACAAAAATATTAATTTGATGGAATACATGTTTTCCAATGTTTATAGCAGCACTACCAACAATAGCCCAATTATGGAAAGAGCCTTAATGTTCATTGATTGATGAACTGATAAAGAAGAGATGATATATATGTAAAATGCAGTATTACTCAGCCATTAAAAAGTAAGAAATCTTGCCATTTGCAATGACATGGATGGAACTAGAGTGTATCATGCTAAGAGAAATGTCAGTCAGAAAAAGATAAATAACATATGATTTTATTCATGTGTGGAATTTAAGAAACAAAACAAATGAACATATGGGAAGGAATGAAGAAGAGAGAAGGAAACAAACCACAGGAGATGATTTTTTAATGTTTATTATTTTTGAGAAAGAGAGAAAGAGAGAGAGAGAGAGGAAGGGCAGAGAGAGGAGACAGAATCTGAAGCAGGTTCCAGGCTCTGATCTGTCAGCACAGAGCCCAACGTGGAGCTCTAACTCACAGACTGTGAGATCATGACCTGAGCCAAAGTCAGGTGCCTAACCAACTGAGACACCCAGGTGCCCCAAGAAGATTCTTAATGATAGAGAACAAAACTGAGGGTTGATGGAGAGAAGTGGGTGGGAGATGGGCTACATGGGTGACGGGTATTAAGGAGGGCACTTGTGATAAGCACTGGGTGTTGAATGTAATGAATCACGTCATTCTACTTCTGAAACCAATAGTGCATTGTATTTTGATTAACTAAAATTTACATTTTAAAAATAGGGTAAAAATCAGAAAGGAAGGCGAATTGGGGTACTCCATCGGTTAAGTGGCTGACTATGTCTCAGGTTATGATCTCATGGCTTATGAGCTCACGGTCTGTGCTGACAGCCCAAAGCCTGGAGCCTAGTTCTGATTCTGTCTTCCTCTCTCTCTGCCCCTCCCCTGCTTGCTCTGTGTGTGTGTGTGTGTGTGTGTGTGTGTGTGTGTGTGTGTGTGTGTGAAATATAAATAAACATTTAAAAAAACAGAAAGAGAAGCAAACCGAAAGAGACTCTTAACTATAGAGATCAAACTGAGGGTTTCTGAAGGGGAGTTGGGTGGAGGGATAGGCTAAATGGGTGATGGGCATTAAGGAGGGCACTTGTGATGAGCACTGAGTATTATATGTAAGTGATGAATCATTAAATTCTACTCCTGAACCCAATACTACACTATATGTTAATTAAGTAGAATTTAAGTAAAATCTTGGGGGGAAAAAAGAAAGCTGAAAGAAAAATTTAAATGAATAAGTAAATGAAGTCAATTTCATAATGTTCCATTAGGGAGTAGAAAAAAGAACAGAGCAGCTTTTATATATAAAACCTTTCCTACAAAGACCAAAATTAGCTCTTTGTTTTTGTCTCTTGCTAATTAAACAACCTCAAATTCTTTCCTATCCACAGATCCTATTTTTCAGTCTCTGAACCATAGCTTTTTTAACTACTTGTTATCTATTTCAATGGAATGATCAAGAATAAAATCACAATGCTATAGCAGTTAAACATAGATATCTGTGTTTAAATGCACTTCCTTTTATACAATCAAGATCAGAGTCATTGCATTTACACATTGATAACTGTCTTTAAGTGTACTTCCCTTTATGAACTAGATTCTTTCCAAAAATTGCTTGTAAATTGAATGATCACAAATCCATTTCTATATAAAGTTCATCAGGACAGCTTATTATTTGAGTCAAATAACTTTAAAATTATTTTTTTGGTATAAGTACTCTTCCTCTAGTTATTTTTCCTTAAGAGGCACGATGGTATAGTGAGAATCACATCATATTTGAAGTCAAAATACCTGGTTAAAACCAGATCTTTCTGTATTCCCTTAAGCATTTAACTTATCTTTTCTGAGTCTATTTTCTCTTCCATTAAATGGGGATTATAATATAAATAATTTACAGAGTCATTTCCAGGACCAAATAAATTTATAAAGTACATGAACGGGTTTTGTTAAATGTAAAACAATTACTGATGATTATAAGTACTAATAATTTTATATGCACTTTTCTTAAAGTTAGATTCCTCAATCTAATGAAAGAATCACTTCATATACTAAAGATTTAGTTTTTCAGTGTGGCTCTGTATCCTTTGTACATATCTGGTTTGAAATCAACTATAACCCTCAGATCTTTGTGATACTTGGAAATAGCCAATCTTTTTAAACGTTGTCTTTGTGAATTTCGGTTTTCATCTCCCCGTGATAATCCATCCTTTTGTCTTTATTGTGGTAAGATATTTCTTTTTCCTATTTTATCAAGGTCATTTTGAGTTTTTCCTCTCTTACATCTGTCAAAATAGCTAGTAACAGGAACCCTAGAAATGTATAGATCTGCCAACACTCTGCATGTTCTTCCTCTGCACAGGAAGTAAATGGCTATGAGGGCTGTCTCAGAAGTAGTGCCAAAGATACAGGAACTGATTGTATCTGAAACAGTATTTGGGTAACTGTACGTATGACAGATGGAGGAGGGATGCATCTTTCTCTGCTAGTGAGCATAACAACTTTCCCAGATACACAATGAGGGACCAAGATAGTACCCAGATACTTTTCTGTAAGTGTACCTTAAAGGTAAATGAACTTTATTTGATTTTTACAGGCAGATGCCAAAAGGGCCTTCAAGTAGAAGGCAAATCAATCGCTAGTGTAGTGCAAGAAAGAAGCTCAAGGGACACCTAGGTGCCTCAGTCGGTTAAGCGTCAAACTTCGGATCAGGTCATGATCTCATGGGTGGTGAGTTTGAGCCCTGCATTGGGCTCTGTGCTGATGGCTCACAGCTTGGAGCCTGCTTCAGATTGTGTGTCTCCTTCTCTTTCTGCCTTTCTCCTGCTCTGGCTCTGTCTCTTTCTCTCTCAAGAATAAATAAACATTAAAAAATAAAGCTCAATGAATTACTTAGAGGAAGGTAATGATCTGAACTACTACAGTGTACATATTGTATAAAATGAGCTGTACATTGCAAGAAGGCCAAAAACAATTACTCTGGAGTTCATGGTAAGGGACAGCTAAATGATAGCCATGATTTTAACAGTGGGATTAAAGTGAAATAGATGGGGAAGCCTAGTTATAAATAAATAAGTGAGTGTGTAAATTTAGTAAGCACTGAACTAAAATAAGAAAATGGAGAGAAAAGGCAGCATTTAAGAAGAGTCCAAATATCTTGAGGTAAAGCTAACAGATGATAGTAGGTAAGAGGAAAGAAAAAAGAAATGCCAAGTCTCAGTTAATAATAATAGGCTCCATTTTTCCAGGGAAGTCTGCTTCCTATTAGAAGAGTCTACACAGAACTAATACTTGTTAAATGTGTGACATGACATTGGAAGAAAAAGGCACCACAGAAAACCAGAGCTCCTAGAGCCCAAAGAGCACTCAGACTAAAAAATAAGAAATGTTTAAGAAATGCCCTCACATATGAGGCTGAATATCAAATATCTTAAGGTGCAAAGATGGATTTAGGTATTCAGAACACAAGTATAAAGACAGAAATTTAGGAACTATACAATTGCAATATAAAAAAATTGAGTCAAAATTCTGCAAAGCAATGTAGTGGCCAAAATAGTAGTAGGGGTAATAAATAGATGAATATGGTACAAACTTTGTCCTCAAATAGCCAAAAATCTATTTGGGACATGTGCATTATAAAATCTAACTTTTGGAGGGAAAAGTAATAACGATGGATTTTCTTTACTGTTTAATAAACTACACGCCAATGTTATAATAATGAAAATAATTGGGGTCTGATGCAAAAGCATACAGATATATCAATGACAAAAAGAAGTATACAAATAGATTAAAACTCTAGAATTAAGATACATAAGAATTAAATAAAATGACTGAAGTACCATCAAAAATGTGTGAGAAAACCAAGGGTTATTTTCTAAAGAAAGAAAGTAAGTTATGTCAGGAGAAAAAAAAAAATCTCCTTAAAATTTTGCATCATACACCAATATAACAAGGTAAAGACTTAATTATTTTTAACTATTTAAAATTTTTTCAAGTAGAAAAAAATATGGCAATATTAACCTGTTCTCAAGATGAGGAAGAACTTACTGAGCTTAAGAAAAAGAGAAGAAACACCACAATGGAAAAATTGAATAGATTTAACAACATGGAAAATATTTAACTTCTCCAGTGAAAAGGATTATGTAAAAAATATTCAAACAAGCTGCAATATTTAAAAATAGTTTTCAAGGACAATGATCTTAATATATATTAAGAGCTCATTTGAATATATAAGAGCAATTAAAAAACCTTAATATGGACAGAGAACACATTAGACATTTTACAAAATAAGAGGCACAAATGGCTGATAAATATAGAAAACTATCTAAATTCACTGATTTTCGGACAAATGTATAATAAAAAGACACTGTCTCATCAAAATTCCAACAGCTTTCTTCATAGAAATGGAAAAGCTGATCCTCAAATTAATAGGGAATTACAAAGGGCCTTGAACAATCTTGAAGAAAAATGTTAGAGGACTAACATCTCCTGACTTTGAAACTTACCACAAAGCTACAATAATTAAAACAGTATGGTAGTAGCACAAGAACAATTACATGGACATATAGAATAAAATAGAGAACTCAGAAGTAAACTCAAGTATATGGTCAATTAATTTTTGACGATATCCAATGGGGAAAGAGCAACATTCTTAACAAATGGTGCTGGAAAAACTATATCTACATTTTAAAAAAATGAATCATTACATTATACCATATACATCACAAAAATTAACAACATAAATAAAAAATCTAAATGTAAGAGCTAGTTCTATCAAACTCCTAAAACATTGAGGAAAATCTTCATGACATTGGATTTGGCAATGATTTCATGGATGATACACAAACAGCACAGGTAACAAAAGAAAAATAGATATATTGGCTCCATCAAATTCAAGAACTTTTGGGGTGCCTGGGTGGCTCATTCGTCTAAGTGTCTGACTCGATTTCATCAACGCATGATCTCGCAGTTTGTGAGTTTGAGCCCCACATCAGGCTCTGTGATGACAGTGCACAGACTGCTTGGGATTCTCTCTCACCCTCTCTCTCTCTGTCTCAAAATAAATAAATAAACTTAAAAATATCAATAACTTTCATGTATCAAAAGACATTATCAAGAAAGCAAAAAGATAACATACAGAATGAGGGAAAATATTTGCAAATCATATATCTGATAATGGACTGATAGTCAGAATATATAAAGAACTCCTAAAACTCAACAACAAAAACCAAATAATCGGGGCGTCTGGGTGGCTCAGTCGATTAAGCGTCTGGCTTTGGCTCAGGTCATGGGTTCATGGGTTCGAGCCCCGTGTCAGGCTCTGTGCTGACAGCTAGCTCAGAGCCTGGAGCCTGTTTCGGATACTGTTACCTCCCTCTCTCTCTCTGACCCTCCCCTGCTCATGCTATCTCTCTCTCTCTCTCTCTCTCTCTCTCTCTCTCAGACAAACCATGAGACTCTTGAATGCTGAGAACAAACTGAGGGCTGATGGGAGTGGGGGAGAGAGGAAATGGGGTGATGGGCATGGGGGAGGGCACTTGTTGGGATGAGCACTGGGTGTTATATGTAAACCAACTTGACAATAAACTATTTAAGAAAAGAAAAGAAATAAATAAAACATTTAAAAAAACCAAACAACCCAATTTAAAAATACCTAAATTTAGAATTGACATTTCTATAAAGAAGATATACAAATGGACAATCAGCACATGAAAAGATTCCCAACATAGTCATTAGGAAAATGCAAATCAAAACCACAGTGAACTACCACTCCACAGCTACTAGGATGACTATAATAAAAGAGGGAGAGAGAGAGAAAATAAGTGTTAACAAATATGTGGAAAGATTAGAATCCTCATGCATTACTGGTGAAAATGTAAAAGGGTACAGTAACTTTGGAAAAGAATTTGACATTTTCTTGAAGAGTTAAACATAAAGTTACGATATGACCAGGAAATTCCACTCCTAAGTATACATCCAGAAGAATGCAAAGTACGGACTTAAAGAGATATTCATATACCAATGCTCTTAACAGTATTATTCACAATAACCAGAAGGTTGGGAAAAAGATAGGTTTCTATTGACAGATGAATGGATAAATAAAATATGGTATCTACTTACAACAAAATATTAATCAACTATAAAAAGGAATGGAGTTTTTATATATGCTACAACATAAATGAACAATCAAAATCATCATGCTAAGTGAAACAAGCCAGACACAAAAGGACACATATTATATAATTCCACTTATACGAACAGTCAAATTCATAGAGATAGAAAGTACAGTAGAGGTTACCAGGAACTGTGGGGGTGGGAGATGTGAGAGTTACTATTTAACGGTGAGAGTTTATATGTTTGGGTTGATAAAAAATATTAGGAGTTTAACTCGATGGTTACACAATATTGTGAACGTATTTAATACCATGAAATTGTACACTTACAAGTGTACAAATGATAAGTATTACATATATTTTACTACAATAAAAAGTACAATGATACACCATTTCCCCTCAAAATGGGGGGAAATATTGGCAAATATTGGCAAAAATCAAAACGAATGGAAATGTTCAATGTTGATAATAGTGATGAGGAAAGGAAATATTAAGAAGACATTGGGGAACATGGAGACGTAGGAGGATCCTGAGATGACCTCATTCCATGGATACACCTAGATAACACCCACATCAGTGTAACTAATCCAGAAAACAACTCCAACCCAGGCAGAACAGGCTCTCCACAGTTCTTTGTAGAGAGGAGGCCACACTGAAAAGAGTAGGAAGGGCAGAGATGTTGTCAGAAATCAAATTAACCTGCAAGACTAACCACAAAAAAGGAGGGCTATCATAAACACAGAGAAGAGAAAGAAACAGATCCCATACCAGGCAACCCATATATGGCAGACCTGCACTGGGAAGATAGATCCTTATAACATTTGGCTTTAGAAACAGAGGGGCTTAACTGTGAGCTTTTACCTCCAGTGGGACTTAATACTAGGAAGTTAAAAATTAGTGGTTTTCTCTCTAGGAGAGCCAAAGGGTGAAAACTCCCCAACCTTTAAGAGACAGCATAGCAAACAATGCCATGGAGACACAGCAGAGAAGCAACAGTTTGAAAAGTGCATAGGATATACAGGAAGATGTATTTACTAACTCAGAATGTGGGTTGAAAGGACAGAAATCTTTAGAAGACTTTTCCAAGAACAAGAGCTGGTGAGCACCATTTCTCTCCCTTGGCCCACAGCCTAAATACCCAAACATCTGCAAAAACTAACACAAACACTCATCACCTAGATTGCTAACACCATGCACACTGCACTCATATTTTCCTGTGGAG
The DNA here is from genome assembly GCF_008692635.1 of Crocuta crocuta. Lineage (NCBI taxonomy): Eukaryota > Metazoa > Chordata > Mammalia > Carnivora > Hyaenidae > Crocuta > Crocuta crocuta. The sequence continues at coordinate 91,442 of NW_027531326.1, forward strand.
TGCTTCATCCCATACCACTCAGCAGAAGTCCTACAAGGCAGCCCCAGGTCCCATCCTCCAAGCAGCCCAGCTTATACTTTACCAATATTGTATGCCCCCCTCTCCTTTTGCTCCCGTGAACTGCCACATCCAACCTACTCTATTCAGCAGGAGTCCATCCACAGCAGTGGCCACAAGTCTCATTGTGCAAGCAGCTCCAAAAGTAGCCAGCACCACTCCAAACTGGCTCTTGCATGGGGGAAAAGGAAAGATAACCACACATACAGATTCAACGTCAGCCCCAGCAGTGGGCTGGGGGCAAATATCTGATCTAACTACTGGCCCTGCCTGACAACAAAAACTTCATATAGGGCAGTACAAATAGATAGTTCATTTGTTCAGGGTCACTGCAACCCCAAAAGACTGAGGGCAAACATCTGGTCTGAATATAGTCCGTGCCAACCAATGAAAGTCTGTCAAGAGACAACGTCCCTGCGGTTCTCTGTGACCACTGTTCTGGTAAATGAACTGAGGGCAAGCATCTGGTTGGACACCATTCAAGTCTAAGGTGACTCCATATGGGATCCTTAACAATATAGGGACCAAACCTTGTCCACAATAGGCAAAGAGGGCCATTTCAGATTACTAGACTGAAGGCAAATATGGCTCAACCACAACAGTAGGATACACACAAAACACAATGATATCCCTGAAATGCTGGTTCTGGTGAACAGGGGACATTGCACTAAAGTGCACTGCAGGACCTCTTCTTTATAATGCCACTACTTTCAATATTGAGAGACAATAGCTGACTTTTCTAATACATACAAACAGACACAAAGAACTGCAAAAATGAGGAGACAGAGGAATATGTCCCAAATGAAAGAACAGGGCAAAATCACAGCAAAAGAGCTAATGAAATGGAGATAAGAAATATGCCTGATACAGAATTCAAAGAAATGGCACAAAGATACTTACTGTACTTAAGAAAAGAGGGGGGATCTCAGTGAGACATTCAAAAACAGAGAGAAAATATAAAAGAAACCAGAGATGTCTTCAATTACCCAATTACTGAAATTAAAAATACACTAGAGGAAATAAATAGTAGATTACAGGAAGCAGAAAAAGAAGTAAGCAAGCTGGCAGATGGAGTAATAGAAAGCAACCAAATACATTAGAAAAAAGAAAAATAATAATAAATGAGAGGAGGTTAAGGGAACTCAGTAGCAGCATCAAGCGTAATAATATTTGTATAATGAGATCCCAAAAGAAGAAAGCGGGAAAGGGGCAGAAAATTTATTTGAAGAAATAAGAGCTGAAAATGTCCTTAATCTAGGGGAGTAAACAGACATGCAGATACAGGAGGCACAGAGAGCTCCAACAAAGTCAACACTAGAATGTCAACACCAAGGCATACAATAATTAAAATGGCAAAAGTGTTGCTAAAGAATTTTAAAACCAGTAAGAGAAACGAAAACAGTTAAATGCAAGGGAAACTCCATAAGGCTATCAGCTGACTTCTCAGCAGACACTTCTCAGGCCAGAAGGGAGTGACATGATATATTCCAAGTCCTGAAAGAGAAAAAAAAAAGCTTCAGTCAAGAATATTCTATCCAGCAAATCTACCATTCAGAATAGGAGAGATAAAGAGTTTCCCAGACAAACAAAAGTTAAGGAAATTAATCACCACTAAACCAGCCTTACAAGAAATATTAAAGCAAATACTTTTAGTAATGCATATGATCAAGTGTAAGAAAATTAGAAAAAGAAAAAAAATCACAGGCACATACAAACATAATAAAAGTAGTAGCTTAATCACTTACAAAATCATTATGGAAGTAAATGTGCAAAAGCAGTAAAATCAATTATATCTATGAAAATCAGTCAAGGGATTACAAATAAAAGGATATAAAACATTGGGGCGCCTGGGTAGCTCAGTCAGTTAAACGTACAATTTCGGCTCAGGTCATGCTCTTGAGGTTCGTGGGTTCGAGCTCTGCGTCGGGCTCTGTGCTGACTGCTAGCTCAGAGCCTCGAGCCTGTTTCAGATTCTGTATCTCCCTCTCTCTGGCCCTCCCCTGCTCTCTCTCTCTCTCTCTCAAAAATAAATAAAAAACATTGAAAAAAGGATATAAAATATGAAACCATATACATAAAATGTGGAGGGAAGTAGTAAAAATTTAATTTTAGAATAGATTCAAACATAAATGACCATCAACTTAATATAGACTGCTATATGCATTTGGATATTATGTATAAACCTAACAGTGACCACAAATGAAAAAGCTGTAATAAATTTGTTTAAAAAAAGAGAGAGAGAGAAATGAATACAAGCATATCACTGAATAAAGTCATCACAAGGAAAGAAAGCAAGAAAATAAAGGAAAAGAGAACTATACAACCATAACACAAGTAACAAAATGGCAATAAGTATATACTTATCAATAATTACTTTGAATGTAAATGGACTAAATGTTCCAATTAAAATACATAGGTGAAAGAATGGATGAAAAAGTAAGATCCATCTATATGCTGCCTACAAGAGATTCATTTCAGACCTAAAGACACATGCAAATTGAAAGTAAATGGATGGAAAAGCAATAATCATGCAAATGAAAGTGAAAAGAAAACTGAAGTAGTAATACTTATATCAAAAAAATAAACTTTAAAACAAAAACTCGACACAGAAGGATACTATATAATTATAAAGGAAACAATCCAATAAGAAAACATAACAATTGTAAATATTTATGCACCCAAAATGAAGCACCTAAATACATAAACCAACTATTAACAGACATAAAGGAAGAAATTGATATCAATTAACAATAAAGTAGGAGATTTTATCATACCACTTATACCAATGGACAGATCATCCAGAAAGAAAATAAAAAAAGAAATAGTGACTTTGAATGATACATTGGACCAGATGGATATAATAGATATATTCAGAACATTTTATCATAAACAACAGAATACACATTCTTTTCAAGTGCACGTGGAACTTTTTTTTCCAGAATAGGTGACATAGACCACAAAACAAGTCTCAATAAATTTAAAAAGATTGAAATCAGAGCATGCATCTTTTCCAAGTACAACACTATAAAACTATAAGTTAGCCATAAGAAAAATTCTGGAAAGAATTCAAATACATGAAGGTAAAAGAACATCGTACTAAACAATGAATAGATCAACCAAAAAGTCAAGGAAGAAATAAAAAAATATATGTAGAAAAATAAAAACGAAAGCACAATGGTCCAAAATCTTTGGGATGCAGCAAAAGTTGTTCTAAGAGGGAAGAATATAAAAATACAGTCTTAGCGCAAGGGTCAAGAAAAATCTCAAACAACCTACCTTACAGCTAAAGAAATAACCTTACACTTAAAGAAAATCAAGAACAAAGAAAGACCAAAACCAAAGAAGGAAGGAAATAATAAAGATTAGAGAAGGAATGCATGAAATAGAGACTAAAAAAAACAAAGAACCAATGAAACCGAGAGATGGTTCTTTGAAAATACCAACGAAATTGATAAATCTTTAGCTGGACTGATCAAAATAAAAGAGAGAAGAACAAAATCAGAAATGAATGAGGAAATTAACAACCAACAGCACATAAAAACAAGGATTATAAGGGAATATTATGAAAACTTGCATGCCAACAAATTGGACAACTTAGAAGAAATGGATAAATTCCTAGAAACAACGAATATTCCAAGACTGAATCATGAAGAATAGAAAATATGAATAGATTTATTACTAGCAAGAATACTGAATTAGTAATCAAAAACCTCCCAACAAATGAAAGTCAGAACCAGATGGCTTCCTAGGTGAATTCTAAAAACATTTAAGGAAGAGTTAACACCTATTCTTCTCAAACTACTCCAAAAAATACAAAAGTAAACAAAACTTCCAAATTCATTCTACAAGGCCAGCATTACCCTGATCCCAAAACCAGATAAAGGCACTACAAAAAAAGAAACCTACAGGCTAATATCTCTGATGAACATAGATGCAAAAACTTCAACAAAATTGTAGCAAACCAACTCCAACAATTCATTAAAAAATCATTCACCATGATCAAGTGGGATTTATTTCTGGCATGCTACATGGTTCAATCTTCACAAATCAATAAATGTGATACATTATATTAACAAGAGAAAGGATAAAAACCATATGATCATTTCAATAGATGCAGAGAAGCATTCAACAAAGCACAACATCCATTTATGATACAAAAAAATACCTCTCAACAAAGTAAGCTTAGAGGAAACATACCTCAACATAATAAAGACTATATATGAAAAATCCACAGCAAATATTATATTCAGTGAGGAAATACTGAGACCTTTCCCCCTAAGGTCACGAACAATACAAGTGTGTCCACCGTTACCACTTTTATTCACCATAGAATTGAAGTCCAAGCCAAAGCAATTAGACAAGAAAAGAAATAAAAGGCATCCAAATTGATAAGAAAGAAGCAAAACTTTCACTATATGCAGATGACGATATGATATGTAGAAAACCCTATAGAGCAACACAAAACTTCTAGAACTGATAAATAAACTTAGTAAAGTCACAGAATACAAAATCAACACAGAAATCTCTTGCATTTCTACACACTGATAATGAAGTAGCAGAAATAAGACTTAATAAAACAATTCCATTTATAATTGCACAAAAAATAGTAAAATATTCAAGAATAAATTTAGCCAAGGTAGTGGAAGACCTGCATTCTGAAAACTATAAAACATTGATGAAAAGACTGAAGATGACATAAATAAAAAGATATTCTATATTCATGGATTAGAATAAATATTGTTAAAATGTCCATACTACAAAGAGCAATCTAAAAATTTGATATAATCACTGTCAAAACACCGAGAGCATTTTTCACAGAATTAGAACAAATAATACTAAGATTTGTGTGGAACCCTGAATAGCCAAAGCTATTCAAAATGTTGTCAAAGAAAACATAACTGAAGGTATCACAACCCCAGATTTCAAGATATACTACACATCTGTATTAATCAAATCTGTACGGTACTGGCACATATCAGTAGAACAGAATAGAAACCATAGAAATAAACTCACTATTTTATGATCAATTAATCCATAACAAAGTAGACAAGAATATACAATAAGTAAAAGACAGTCTTCAGCAAATGGTGATGGGAAAACTAGACACCTATATGCAAAGGAATGACCCAGGCCACTTTCTTACACCATACACAAAAAAACGCAAAATGGATTAAAGACTTAAATGTGAGACCTGATACCATAAAATTCCTAGAAGATAACATAGGCAGTAACCTCTTTGATATGAGCCATAGAAACATTTTTTTAGATATATCTCTTGAAGAAAGAAAACAAAAGCAAAATTAAACTATTGAGATTACACAAAAATTAAAAGCCTTTGCACAGTGAAGGAAATAATCAACAAAAGAACAGCCCACCAAATTAAAGAAGATATTTATAAATGATATATCCAATAAGGGGTTAATATCCAAAATATATAAAGAGTTTATACAACTTAACACCAGAAATTGGGACGCCTGGGTGGCTCAGCCGGTTAAGCGTCCAAATTCAGCTCAGGTCATGATCTCACGGTATGTGGCTTCGAGTCCCACCCTGGGCTCTGTGCTGACAGCTCAGAGCCTGGAGCCTGCTTAGGATTATGTCTCTCTGTCTCTCTGCCCCTCCCCAGCTCTCTCTCTTTCGCTCTCTCTCTCAGTCTCTCTGTCTCTGTTTCTCTCTATCTCTCTCAAAAATAAATAAACATTTCAAAAAATAATTTAAAAAACAACTTAACAGCAGAAAAACAAATAATCCAATTAAAAATGAGCAGAAGACATGAATAGACATATTTCCAAAGAAGACACACAGGTGTTCCCTGCATCATCAGGGAAGTGCAAATCAAAACCACAATGAGATACCACTTCACACCTGTCAGAATGGCTAAAATCAGAAACACAAGTAACAAGTATTGGTGAGGATGTGGAGTAAAAGAAATTCTCATGCACTGTTGGTTGAAATGCAGGCTGTTGTAGCTGCTGTGGAAAACACTATGGATGTTTCTCAAAAAAATAAAATAAAATTGCCATATGATCCAGTAATTACACTACAGGGTATTTACCCAAACAATATTAAAACACTAATTCAAAAGATATATGCAACCTTATATTTATTGCAGCATTATTTACTATTGGCAAATTGTGGAAGCAATGCAAATGTCCTTTGATGGATAAATGGATAAGAAAGATGTGATATATCACCATATAAAAGAATGAAATCCTGCCATTTGCAACAACATGGATGGATCTAGAGAGTATAATGCTAAGTATAATGAGTCAATCAGAAAAAGATAAGTAATACATGATTTCACTGACATTTGGAATTTAAGAAACAAAACAAAGAAAGAAAAAATAGGGGCACCTGTGTGGCTCAGTCGCTTGAGCGTCCGACTTGAGTTCAGGTCATGATCTCACAGTTCGTGAGTTCGAGCCCCGCATCTGGCTCTGTGTTGACAGCTAGCTCAGAGCCTGGAGCCTGTTTCAGATTCTGTGTCTCTCTCTCCCTCTAACCCTCACCGGCTCGATCGCTCTCTCTCTCTCAATCTCTCTCTCTCTCTCTGAAATATTTTTTTTAAAAAAACATTTAAAAAAAAGAAAGAAAAAAGAGATAAACAAAAGCACATATTTGGGGCTCCTGGGTGGCTCAGTTGGTTAAGCGTCAGACTTCAGCTCAGGTCATGGTCTCACGGTTCGTGGGTTCGAGCCCCGCCTCGTACTCTGTGCTGACAGCTAGCTCAGAGCCTGGAGCCTGCTTCAGATTCTGTATCTCCCTCTCTCTGACCCTCCCCTGATCATGCTGCCTCTCTCTCTGTGTCAGAAATAAATAAAGCATTAAAACAAAACAAACAAAACAAAAGCACATTCTTAAATATAAAGATCAAACTAGTGGTTGCAAGAGGGGAGGTTGGTGGGTTATATGAGTGAAATAAATGAAAGGATTTAAGAGCACATTTATCATGATGAGCATACACCTGAAACTAATATAACACTTTATGTTAATTATACGTTAA
>NW_027531326.1:98701-100193 GCF_008692635.1 Crocuta crocuta
GGAGAAAGAGATAAAAGGAAAGATAGAGAGCTTTCACAGTGACTGTTTACAGTATTTTTGTTTAGTGGTAGGACAAAAATTCATTATTTAAGTTGCATAATTTATTATGAATTTCAAAAATTTTATAATGAATTTATATTATCTGTATAATCATAAAAATATTCTAAGAAATATAAGAACAGGAACGAAAGACAGTTGGTAATAGAAGACATTTTTAAATGCCAAATTATTAAAAAGACAATAAATGTCTTAGAATATCAGGTTTTCTAGTCAGAGATTTCCCAAAAGAGTTAGGTTATAATAGATTCTGATAAGCTGAGAGAATGGCTGAAGACATATATTAGGCAGGCAAAATAAAGGTGAGAATCTAACTGGTAAATCAGCCCAGCTACAGTTTACATAGGTCAGAAATCATAAATTGGCAGCCCTCAGCCATGTGTGCTTTTAACAAAACAGGGTTTTATTAGTGGGCAACATGTAAAAGTACAAAGATTCTATATAAAAATCTGAATTTCTAGCTTCCCTTGAATAGATGAAAAATCTGGCGACGCCGGCATTGCAATTCCCACATTGCAATAATCAGCTCAATATTAGCCATGAACTGTTCACTTTAGATGGAAAATTTGCTTCCCAGTTCACCACAACCCTCACTCAGTGAGATTCACTAATTTGCACTATCTTTCTGATGCCTATGGTCACTTGAGTTTTCAAATCCTAACACAGTAAATCAGTGACAGGAGAGAAGATTGAAGAGAGCTTTGGGCCAGACTATGTGGCCCTAGATGTAATACAGACAGGCATTGAGGGTTATTGAGTGGGTGAGTAACAATAATATTAAGAGGTGAATATGGGAAAACTTAAGCAGTGTACAACTTGCAGAATGAATTTGGGTTAAAAAAAAAAGGAAATTTTTGTAATAGCCTCAGTGTAAAGAGAGAAGATCTCTGAAGACTGGTTTGAAGGGGAAAATAGAGAAAGTTTATACACATAAATGTAGAATTGATTAAATGTGGTAACTGAATCTTTATGTGAACAAGAAGAAATGATCAAAAACCAACGGAGTAAGAAGGGTTAGGGAAAAGAAAAGCTAAGATAATTGAATGTGCCTGATAAGGAGGAATATTTTGATATTATAGACGCAGAGGGAATCTAGAAAAAAACAATAAACTCATGTAAACTTTTATTCAATTTCGTATATCTGTTTTTCTTATCAAAATTCAGGACCATGTGTTATTCTTCCCTGAATCTTTAGCATCTAGTATAGGATCTCGATATATAAAAGAAAATCCACTTTCCCTGGGGAATTCTACCAGACATTTAAAACAGAATTAATCTCAATTCTTCTCAAGCTATTCCAAACAATAGAAATCGAAGGAAAACTCCCGGACTCATTTTATGAAGCCAGCATCACTCTGATTCCCAAGCCAGACAGAGATCCAGCAAAAAAAGAGAACTACAGGCCAATATCCTTGATGAATACGGATGCAAAAAT
>NW_027531326.1:109647-109892 GCF_008692635.1 Crocuta crocuta
GTGGAGAAACGGGCACCCTCCTACACTGTTGGTGGGCATGTAAACTGGTACAGCCCCTCTGGAAAACAGTGTGGAGGTTCCTCAGGAAACTAACAATAGAACTCCCCTAGGACCCAGCAATAGCACTGCTAGGAATTTACCCAAGGGATACAGAAATGCTGAGGCATAGGAGCACATGGACCCCAATGTTCATAGCAGCACTCTCCACAATAGCTAAAACATGGAAAGAGCCTAAGTGTCCATCA
>NW_027531326.1:110196-113996 GCF_008692635.1 Crocuta crocuta
AGAGAGGCAAACCATGAGAGATTCTTGAATGCTGACAAAAACTGAGGACTGATGGATGTGGGGGGGAGGGGGACGGGGATGGAGGAGGGCACTTGTGGGGATGAGCACTGAGTGTTATGTGGAAACTAATCTGACAATAAACTCTTTGTAAAAAAAAAAAAAAGAAAATCCACTAAATGCTATTAGAATCCAATATAATTTAAGGTACTATTGCAAGATATACAAGTTAAAATATGGAAGATGATAGGCTAGAGCTCTGCAAAGAGATTAGAGGCAGAAACATAGTTCTAGGAGTCATCCACATGAATAAAAGAAAATAAGATACAAAAGAGGATTAGGGTCACTTAGTAGAAATTGAGAAGGATGAAGAACAGAGCACAGTGGACTAAAACTTGAGAACAACCAGAATGAAGAAAGGGAGGAAAAGAAAAGAGAAAAAGTGAACAAATTAAGAAGATATCCAGGACGATATAAAGCCAGTGAAGAACGTTATCTAAACTTTCTAAGGAACTATGAAATGAATAATAGATAAACCAAAACATGTACAGTAAAGAAATAATAAAAAGAAGGGGAAAATTAATGAAAAAAGAAGATAAATAGAGAAAAATCAATTATACTGCAAGCCACATCCTTAAAAGAATCAATAAAAGTGACAAATCTTCACAAACTCAGCAAGAAAAGGGAGTGGAAAGACACAATTACCAATATTGAAAATAAAAAATGGAGCATCAAAATGAATCCACAGAAATTTAAATGGATAATAAGGAACTCATTCCACGTAACAGCATAAGGACACGGCACTCTTTCTCTATATTTGAACATACTATAAATCTGGACAAAATTAATGGACCGGCTATATGAGGACTCAGAAAACCAAATAACAGGCAAACGGAAGGAATTTTAATGATGCTTAGAATTCATATTGACTACTATTGTACAAATAGAGAAGCATCAAGGAGAAGCCTAGCTCAAGGAGTTGGAGAAAGAACTAGTAAAGCTCAAAGAGAGTAGGAAAAATCTCCAGATATTTCCTGTACTTTATCCCTGTGCCTTTCAATCCCAGCTTCCAGGAAATCCTGCAGTGACAGCAGCCAGAAAGAGGAGAGAGTATAAACCAAAATGAAGGGAAAGGTAACTTCTTCTCAATTAAAGGAGATAAAGTTATGAATTCAAGAGGGTAAGGCCAAACCCCAATGCTTCTTTCCTGCTCTATGTCCCCATAGATTATCCCTAGAGACAATGCAGCTGTGGGAGTTCTGACTGGAATTATTTTTTAATAGGAGCATCAAGGAACCAGCAAGCACCAAGTTAATAGAGTGGGAGGAGGTCAGGAAACAGAACGCATAGAGCTGTTTATAAACTTCTAGACAGAGCTCTGAGCTGCATAAGCATGGGTATTATCCTAATTAGTATAAGTAAGGCATTGAGAACTAAGTTAATAATAGACCTTTCCCCATGTTCCAGACTGACCACTGGGTGGCACACATATGGGGGAGATTTCAATAGCATTGAGAAGTGAACTGACATTAGAATCTCAGCACATGGAAGTCAGATTGGACCTTATCATCTAAATCTAACCAAGGCAGTTGCCTGTTAAAACAAAAAAATATCAACATTATCAAGAATAATATGTTACATAGGACACAAAGTCCCTTAATGCAATATTTCTAATATTCAGTAAACAATCCAAAATCTTTGGCATGTGAAAATCTACAAAAATTTCAACTGCATATACAATCAACATATAGCAAGGGTAAAATTGCACAGATGCTGGAATTAGCTGAAAGAGACTTGAAAGTAGCAATTACAAACTCTCAAGTGAGTAATTGCAAACACTCTTGGAAGAATAAAACAGAAGAATATAAGAAAATAACTAGAAATTATAAAGAAAAGTCAAATGAAAATTTTAGAACTGAGATCTACAATGAATAAAATAAACTCACTGAAGAGACTCAATACCAAAAAAAAAAAAGAGATAACAGAAGAAAAAGTTAAGGAACTTGTAGACATCAATAGAAATTACTTAATATGCACAACAGATGGGGAAAATATTTGAAAAAATAAACAGGGTAGGGGCCAAGATGGTGGAAGAACATGGAAGGTTTTTTTTTGTGTCTCTCATCTCTGAAACGCAGCCAGATCAACACTAAACAACTAGTAAACTGATCTGAGGGTTAACACAACAATCTGCACAACCTGAACCACGGAACTCAGCAAGTATGCAGCACAGAGAGGTGAACTGGGGGGAGAGAGAAGCCACAGAGGGCAGGGAGCTGTTTTTGCTTGCAGACAGAGGACAGAGATTGGGGGAGAGTATGGGGAAAGCACACCCCCAAATCAGCTGGAGAGAAAATGGTAAAGTGGAAACAGCCAGAGGAACTGAAAAAAAAGGGAGAAATGGTAAAAGGAGAGGACTTAAATTCCATTAAGACTCTATAAACAGGGGAGCACAGAATCTGAAACTCTGTGGCTCAATACCTGGCAGTGGGTATTGGCAGTGGGAAGGGTGAATTCCCAGGAGAGGAGAGTGAAGTCTGAGGGGTCCACGGGCCACACAGGGAGTGGCAGTTCCCCTGTTGGGAGAACATTTGATAAAGGCTGTGTGGCCTCTCCACAGCAAAGATCCCAGCGGACCCCAAAGGACAACCACATTCGCTGCTGTTGGAATAAGAATGTTAAGGGTGAAGCCTGGCACCAGTTGTGTGCTGTGACTTTCCATAAATCCTGAAATGCTGCTGCTACAAGATTGCGCAAATGTTTTCTGGGGCAGACTGGCACCCAGCTGCAGTCTCTGGGCATTGGCATCAGCCCAGTCTTGAGAATGTTCCTAGGGGTGGGCTGGCACCAGGCCATTGCTCAGCAAGACTCTCTCCCAGTGAATCTGACCTGGTCAAACTGCAATCCCACAGAAGGGAGGGGTTTGGAAACACAGCCCCATCTGAGATAAAACTCAGGAGGGAGGTGCCGCCTGCCAGCATGACAGCTTGTTCAGAAGTCAGGAGTGGACAGAATCCTGAGACAAAGGAAGGGTTTGTGAGTGTCAGTGGTGGAGAACAGAGAGGTCCAATACTAGAGACTGGGTAGCTGGGTGATGCCATTTTCACCTCTCCTCCACGTGCCCATACATGCCTACACACTCCATAGCAATCCGCCTCAGTCAGGTAAGCAGCACCATCTAGTGGAGAATGGAGCCATTACACTAAGCCCCGCCCAACTGGGCCAACAGTGCTTATAACAAAAGACTGTCCAACTGCTTAGCTTAAAGGCTATAAAGTGCTTCATAGCTTGATATCTACAGGAAACCAATGTTTACAGCAGTGCTATCAACAATACCCAAATTATGGAAAGAGCCGAAATGTGCATCAACAGATTAATAGATAAAGAAGAAGTGGTATATATACACAGTAGAGTATTATTTGGCAATCAAAAAGAATGAAATCTTTCAATTTGCCACTATGTGGATGGAACTACAGGGTATTATGCTAGGCAAAATCAGTAAGTCAGAGAAAGACAAATATCATGTGGCTTCACTCATGTGAGGACCTTAAGATACAAAACAGATGAATGTAAGAGAGGGGAAGCAAAAGTAATATAAAAACAGCGAGGGGGACAAAACATAAAAGACTCAAATTAGAGAATAAACATAGGGTTGCTGGAGGGGTTGTGGGAAAAGAGAGGGTCTGAATGGGTAAGGGGCATTAAGGAATCTACTTTTGAAATCATTGTTGCACCATATGCTAACTAACTTGGATATAAGTTAAATAATAAATAATTTTCATAAATGAATAAAGTCCAGCTTG
>NW_027531326.1:114089-126763 GCF_008692635.1 Crocuta crocuta
GCATGCCACAGTAATTATGTTCTTTTTTAAAAAATATTTTTATTTATTTCTAGGAGAGAGAGAGAGAGAGAGAGACAGCGTGAGCAGGGGAGGGTCAGAGAGAGAGGGAGACACAGACTCTGAAATAGTCTCCAAGCTCTGAGCTGGCAGTCAGCACAGAGCCCGACGTGGGGCTCGAACCCACGAACCACGAGATCATGACCTAAGCAAAAGTCGGACGCTTAACCGACTAAGCCACCCAGGCGCCCCGAGTAATTATGTTCTAATCAGCAAACGTATGTATATTAGTACACTTAACATTTGTTTAGAATGAAATCACATGTATTTATATAGACCTGTATAAAATTGATTTAAAAAAATAAAGAATAAGGTCTGTACAATAAAAACAAAGAAAAAATAAATTATTGAAAACCTACAAGAAAACAACAAATATTACAATATTTGTGTCATCAGGGCCCCAGAAAGAAAAAGAATGTGCTAAAAAAAGTTTTAAAGAAATAATACCCAAGAAATTGTTGTTGGGAAAACTGGTCAGCTACATGCAAAGAATGAAAGTGGACAACGTTCTTACACCATACGCTAAAATAAAATCAAAATGGATTAAAGGCCTAAATATGAGACCTGAAGCCATAAAAATCCTAGAAGAGAGCTCAGGCACTAATGTCTTTGACATCAGCCATAGCAAGATGTTTTCTAGATATGTCCCTTTGATGAAAGATAAATAAATGCAAAAATAAATTATTGGGGCTACCTTCTGCACAGCAAAGGAAGCAGTCAACAAACCTAAAAGGCAACATACAGAATGGGAGAAGACATATCTGAAATGATCTATCTGATGAAGTGGTTAGTATTTAAGATATATAAAGAACAGAAACAACTCAACACCCAAAAAAGAAATAATCCAGTTAAAATGGGCAGAAGAGGGGTTCCTGCGTGGCTCAGTCGGTTAAGTGTCCGACTTCGGCTCAGGTCATGATCTCACAGTTCATGGGTTCGAGCCCAGCGTTGGGCTCTGTGCTGACAGCTAGCTCAGAGCCTGGAGCCTGCTTCAGATTCTGTATTTCCCTCTCTCTCTGACCCTCCCCTGATCACACTCTATCTCTCTCTCAGAAATAAATAAAACATTAAATTTTTTTTAAAAATGGGCAGAAAATTAAAAAAAAAATGGACAGACATTTCCTCAAAGAACATCCAGATGGTCAACAGACACTTGAAAAGATGCTCAATGTCACTCATCATCGAGGAAATGCAAGTCAAAACTACAATGAGATATCACTTCACATCAGTCAGAATGGCTAAAATTAAAAACTCAAGGGACAACAAGTGTTGGTAAGGATATCTAGAAAAAGGAACCCTCCTGCACTGTTGGTGGGAATGCAAACTGGTGCAGCCACACTGAAAAGTGGTATGGGGAGATTCCTCAAAAAGTTAAAAATAGAACTACCCTACTTTTCAGTAATCATGCTATTGGGTATTTATCCCCAACATACAAAACACTAAATCAAAGGAATACATGCACCCTTATGTTTATTGCAGCATTATTTATAATAACAAAAATATGGATGCAGCCCAAGTGTCTATCAATAGATGAATGGATAAATGGATAAAGATCTGATGTATATAATAGAATATTACTTAGCCATAAAGAATGAATGAAACCTTGCCATTTGCAACAACATGAATGGAGCTAGAAACTATAATGTTAAATGAAATAAGCTAGCCAGAGAAAGTCAAATACCATATGCTGCCACTCATGTGTGGAATTTATGAAACTGAAAAAATAATGAGCAAAGGATAAAAGAGTGACAAATTGAACAGACTCTTGGTTATAGAAAACCAACCGGTGGTTATCAGAGGAAAGTTAGGCGAGTGGATGGGTGAAATAGGTGATGGGGATTAGGAGTGTACATGCGGTGATTGGTGATGTATAGAATTGTTGAATCACTATATTGTACACCTGAAGCAAATATAACAATGTATGTTAACTTTATTAGAATTAAAATTTAAAAAAGAAGTACCCAAGGTTAGTGAAAGATACACACTGTATTAGTTTTCTATTGTTGCTATATCAAATTATCACACATTTAGCAGCTTAAAATACGTAAATTTATTTTCTCACCATTGTGTAGGTCGTAAGTCAGGTACAGTGCATCTCATTTGATTCCCTACTGAGAGTCTCACAAGACCGAAAGCAAGGTATCTTGTTCTCTTATCTGGAGACTCTAAAGTAGAATCTACTTCCTAGTTCGTTCAGGTGGTTGGTAGAATTCAGTTTCACATAGGTCTGAGGTCACCATTTTCTTCCTGGTTTTCAGCCAGAGGGTATTCTCTGCATTTCCTGGCTCATGGTTCCTATTAAAAACAGCCCTGCAGGCCAAGCCCCACTCATGTTTCAAATTTCTCTAACTCCTTTGGTTCTACCATGTTAATAACCTAGTTTCTCTTGCATCCCTCTGACTAAATTTCTGCCTTCCTCTCACTGTTAAACTCTTACATAATTACACTGGATCCATTTGGCCTATCTTAAAGTAAGCTGATTCATAACCTTAATTCCAATGTAAAGTCCTCTTATAATATGTAACATTATATATTCAGAGATACTGAGGATAAAAGTATAGGCATCTTTGGGAGACTATTTTTCTGTGTACTATATAAACCTATATATTCAGAAAGCTGAACATATCCGAAACAAGATAAACCAAAAAAGATCTATACTCAGTTACATCATAAAGTGCTGAAAAATAAGAAAAAAATCTTGAAACTAGACAGAGAACTGATGCATTATCCATAGAGGAAAAGTAATTCAAGTACATGCTATTGCTCATTAGAAATCAAAAGATAAAAGGCAAGAAATTTCACCATATTATACAAGTACTGACAGCAAAGAACTCTTTAACCAGAATTCTTTACACAGCAAAACGATCTATCCTTCAGGAATGAAAGAGAAATCAATATATTCTTAGATGAAAGAAAACTAAGATAATTCATTACCAGTAGGCATATTCTAAGAATTTGTAGAGGAAGTTATTCAGGAAAAAAAGGGAAACACTACCAGAAGGAAAATTGGAACTAAAGAATAAAGGAGAGCAAAAGAAATGGTAGATAACTAGGCATGAGAGACAATTCTTTTCAGTCCTATAAAACATGATTGATACTTTGAACCTAAACATATAGCATTGTTTTCAATGTTTATAGATATTATATTTAAGACCTAGAGAGGAAAACCTTTCAATCTTTCACCATTGAGGAAGATGTTAAGGGTGAACTTATCATACATGTTCTGTATTAAGTTGAGCTATGTTCCTTCTATACCCAGTATTTTTTAGTTTTTAGCATGAAATTATCTTGCACATGTCAAATGATTTTTCTGAATCTATTGAGATAATCATATGATTTTTATCTTTCATTCTATTAATGCAGGATAATATATTGAACCATCCTTGCATCCCAGGAATAAATCCCACTTGATCAATGTGTATGAACTTTTAAATGTGTTGTTGAATTTGGCTTATAAATATTTTATTAAGAATTTTTACATCAAACTGGTACAGCCCCTCTGGAAAACAGCGTGGAGGTTCCTCAGGAAACTAACAATAGAACTCCCCTATGACCCAGCAATAGCACTGCTAGGAATTTACCCAAGGGATACAGAAATGCTGAGGCATAGGAGCACATGGACCCCAATGTTCATAGCAGCACTCTCCACAATAGCTAAAACATGGAAAGAGCCTAAGTGTCCATCAACAGATGAATGGATCAAGAAGATGTGGTTTATCTATACCATGGAATACTACATGGCAATGAGAAACAATGAAATCTGGCCATGTGTAGCAACATGGATGGACCTTGAGGGTGTTATGCTGAGCGAAATAAGTCAGGCAGAGAAGGACAAATATCATATGTTTGCACGTATAGGAGGATTAGGAGGAACTTGACGGAGGAACAAGGGGGAGAAGAAGGGCGGAAATGGTGGGGGAAAGGGAGAGAGGCAAACCATGAGAGACTCTTGAATGCTGACAAAAACTGAGGACTGATGGATGTGGGGGGGAGGGGGGATGGGCATGGAGGAGGACACTTGTGGGGATGAGCACTGAGTGTTATGTGGAAACTAATTTGACAATAAACTATTTGTAAAAAAAAAAAAAGAATTTTTACATCAATATTCATCACAAATATTGAGTATTGAGCTGTATCTTTTTTCTAACTGCGTGGTGTTTTCTTTTTAGTTCCAGTATAGTTAACATACAGTGTTATATTAGTTTCACATGTACAAGAGTGATTTAACAATTCTGTACACTACTCAGTGCTCATAATAAGTGTACTCTAAATCCCATTCACCAATTTCACCTATTCTCCCACCAACCTCCTCTATGGTAACCAATAGTTTGTTCTTTAACGGACTCTGTTTATTAGTTTGTCTCTTTTCTCTTTGTTCATTTTTTTCTTAATTATACATATGATTGATGTCATATGGTATTTTTCTTTTTTTGACAGGCTTAGTTCACTTGGCATTATCCTCTTGAGCTCCACCCATGCTGTTGAAAATGGCAAGATTTCATTCTTTTTTATGGCTAAATAATATTATATCTATATATCTATGTATTTATATATAGATATCTTGTTTTTTTCATATATATATCATGTATATATCACATCTTTATTCATTCATCTATTGACAGACACTTGAGCTGCTTTCATAATTTTGTTATTATAAATAATGCTGCAATAAACATAAGGGTGCACTATCCCTTTGACTTAGTGTTTTGTATGTTGGGGGTAAATACCCAATAGCATGATTACTGAATAGTAGGATAGTTCTATTTTTAACTTTTTGAGGAATCTCCATACCGTTTTCCAGTGTGGCTGCACCAGTTTGCATTCCTACCAACACTGCAAGAGGGTTCCTTTTTCTAGATATCCTTACCAACACTTGTTGTCTCTTGAGTTTTTGATTTTAGCCATTCTGACTGATGTGAAGTGATATCTCATTGTAGTTTTGACTTGCATTTCCTTGATGATGGGTGACATTGAGCATCTTTTCAAGTGTCTGTTGACTATCTAGATGTCTTCCTTGAGGAAATGTCTGTTCATACGTTTTGCTCATTTTTTAATAGGATTATTTGTTTTTTGGGTGTTGAGTTCTATCAGTTCTTTACATATTTTGGATACTAACCTTTTATCCGATATGTCTTCTCCCATTTTTTAGGTTGCCGTTTAGCTTTGTTAACTGAGATGTACAGAAGCTTTTTATTCTGAACCCAATAATTTATTTTTGGTTTTATTTCCTTTTCCCAGGGAGATATATCTAAAAATATTGACCTATAGCTTTCTTTTTTGAGTGTCCTTGTATGGCTTTGTTATCAGTATAATGTTGACCTCACAAAATGATTTTCTCCAATATTTTGGAAGAGTTTGGGAAGGATTGGTGTTAATTCTTCTTTAAATTTTTCCTTTTTTTTTCTTTTTTTTCTTTTTCTTTTTTTTTTTTTACAAATAGTTTATTGTCAAGTTGGTTTCCATTATAACACCCAGTGCTCATCCCCACAAGTGCCCTCCTCCATGCCCATCTCCCCACCCCACACACCCAACATGGATGGACCTTGAGGGTGTTATGCTGAGCGAAATAAGTCAGGCAGAGAAGGACAAATACCATATGTTTGCACATATAGGAGGATTAGGAGGAACTTAACGGAGGACCAAAGGGGAGAAGAAAGGGGGAAACAGTGGGGGAGAGGGAAAGAGGCAAACCATGAAAGACTCCTGAATACTGAGAATAAATTTTTCTTAAGATTCACCAGGGAAACATATGGTCCTGGGCCTTTCTTTGTTGGGAAGTTTTTGATTACTGATTCAATCTCCTTTTTGTTATTTGTCTGCTTACATTTTATAGAGCTTCCTGATTCAGTCTTGGTAAGTTGTTTGCTTCTAGAAATTCATCCATTTCTCCTAGATTATCAAATTTGTTGGTATATAACTGTTCATGGTAGTCTTTTATGATCCTTTGTGTTTCTGTAGTATCAGGTGTAATATTTCCTCTTTAATTCCTGATTTTATTTATTAAAGTATTCTTTATTAATGTAATTAAAGGTTTGTCAGTTTTGTTTATCTTTTCAAAAAAACAGATCCTATGCTTATTGATCTTTCCTAATGTTTCTCTGTTCTCATTTTCATTTATTTCTACCCTAATTTTGCTATTTCCTTCCTTTGACTACTTTGATCTTGGGGTTCCTTTGTTTTGTTTTCTCTTGTTTTTATTCCTTGAAGTGTAAAGTTAGGCTGTTATTTCAGATCTCCATTTCTAGAGCAGTAAATATTATAGCATATTTCCATCTTAGAACTGCTTTTGCAACATCCCATAGGTTTTGAAGTTTGATGTATTGCATGCTTATTTTCACTTGTTTCAAGATATTTTTTGAGTTCCTATTTTATTTCTTCTTTAACTCTGGTTTTTCAGAAGTATGTTGTTTAATTTCCACATATTTTTGTGTTTTCAAGCTTTCCTCTTATCATATGCTTCTAGTTTCATACCATTATGGGTAGAAAACATACTTGGTATAATTTCAATTTTCTTAAATTTTATAAGATCTGTAACAGGCAAGGGTGACTACTCTTACCATTTTTACTTACCATAGTACTAAAACTCCTAGTGAGAGCAATTAAGCAAAAAACAGAAATAAAAGGTATCCAAATCATTAATGAAGAAGTAAAATTGTCTTTGGTAGCAAGTTATATGATCTTGTAATCAAATCTAAACACTCCACAAAAAACCTGTTAAAGCTAATCAATGAATTCACTAAAGTTGTAGAATACAAAATCAACATACAGAAATCAAATGAGTTTCTATACACTAACAATGATATCTGTAAAAGAAATAAACAGGATCATTCATAATAAAGTCCAAAAAATAATTTATTTAGGAATAAATTTAAGCAAGAAGAGAAATATCTGTACACTGACAAGTATAAACCTTGATGAAAGAAATTGAAGAAGACACAAATAAATGAAAATATATACGTGTTAATAGATTAGAAGAATTAATAGTGTTAAAATGTCCATACTACTTAAAGTGATCTGTAAATCTAATGCAATTCTTATCAGAATCCCAATGGCATTTTTCATAGACACAAAAAAAATTATCTTAAAATTTCTATGGAACACAAAATACCCCAAATAACCAAAGTAACCATGAGAAAAAGAGGAACAAAGCTAGAGGAATCCTACTTTATTTCAAACTACACCACAAAGCAGGGCGCCTGGGTGACTCAGTCGGTTAAGTGTTCAGCTTTGGCTCAGGCCATGATCTCAGTTCGTGGGTTCGAGCCCCGCATCGGGCTCTGTGCTGACAGCTTGGAGCCTGGAGCCTGTTTCAGATTCTGTCTCCCTCTCTCTCTGACCCTCTGCTGCTCAGGTTCTCTCTCTCTCTCTCAGAAATAAATAAAACATTTAAAGAAACTACACCACAAAACTATAGTAAGCAAAATAATAAGGTACTAGCATATAGACCCATGAATTAATGAAGCAGAATCAAGAGTTCAGAAGTAAACCATTACTTATGCAGTCAAGAGTACTCAATGGGGAAAATTAGTCTCGGCAAAAAAAAGTTTTGGGATAACTGGAAAAGCACAGGTAAAAGAATGAAATTGGGCCCTTATTTTACACCTTTCACAAAACTTAATTCTAAATTGATTAAAGACTTAAACATAAGACTTGACACTATAAAACTCTTAGAAGAAAACATGAGGGGGGAGTTCCTTAACATTGGCAATATTTTCAGAAATGATACTAAAAGGACAAATAAGAAAATCAGAAATCAATAAGTGACATCAAACTAAAAAGCTTCTTCACTGCAAGAGAAATATTAACAAGGTGAAAAGGCAACATATCTAATAAGACAAAATATTACCAAGTCATATATCTTATAAGGGGCTAATATCCACAATATATATTTTAAAAAATTGTATACTACACAGTAGCAAGAAAAAGTTATGATTAAAACCTAGAGGAGCTAAATAGACATTTTCCCAAAGACATATGAATAGTCATAAGAACAGAAGAAGATGTTTAATGTCACTAATCATCAGTAAATTCTAATCAGAACCACAATGGAACACTACCTCACACTTGTTAGAAAGGCTATGATCGTAAAGACAGGATATAACAAGTGTTGGACAGGATACGGAGAAAAGGGAACCTTTGTGCACTGTTGTTGGGAATGTAAATTGGTATGCCATTATAGAAAACAGTATAAAGTTTCCTTAGAATATTAAAAATGGAACTACCATATGATTCAACAATCTTATTTCTTAGATCTTGAGGAGATATCTGCACTCCCATACTAACTGAAGCATTACTCACCATACCAAGATATTGAAACAGCCTTAGTGTCTATCCGTGGATGAGTAGATCAAAAAGATTTGGTATATCTGCACAACGAAGGAAACAATCAACAAAACTAAAAGGCAACTGACAGAATGGGAGAAGATATTTCCAAATGACATATCAGATAAACGGTTAGTATCCAAAATCTATAAAGAACTTATCAAACTCAACACCCTCCCCCCAAAAAAATAATCCCATGAAGAAATGAACAGAAAACATAAATAGACACTTTTCCAAAGAAGACATCCAGATGGCTAACAAACTTGTGAAAAGATGCTCAACATCACTCATCATCAGGGAAATACATATCAAAACCACAATGAGATTAACACCTCACATCTGTTAGAATGACTAAAGTTAAGAACTCAGGCAACAACAAATGTTGGCAAGGATGCAGAGAAAGGGAAACCCTTTTCCCACTGTTAGTGGGAATGCAAACTGGTGCAACCACTGTGGAAAGCAGTATGGAGTCTCTTCAAAAAATTAGAGGGGCGCCTGGGTGTCTCAGTTGGTTAAGCATCCGACTTCAGCTCAGGTGATAATCTCACAGCTTGTGGGTTCAAGTCTCACATCAGGCTCTGTGCTGACAGGTCAGAGCCTGGAGCCTGCTTTGGATTCTGTGTGTATGTCTCTCTCTCACTCGCTCTGCCCCTCCACCACTCGCGCGCGCTCTCTCTTTCTGTCTCAAGAATAAATATTAATTTTTTAAAAAATTAGAAATAGAGCTACACTAAAACCCAGCAATTGCACTACTCAGTATTTATCCAAAAGATGCAAAAATACTGATTTGAAGGAAGCACATGCTCCCCAATGTTTACAGCAGTACTGTCAGTGATAGGCAAATTATGGAATGAGCCCTAACATCCATTGACTAATGAATGGATGCAAAAGAGGGAACACAACTCAGTGATCAAAAAAAGAATGAAATCCCTTGGGTAAATTCCTAGCAGTGCTATTGCTAGGAATTTACCCAAGAGATACAGAAATGNGACAAATATCCTATGATTTCACTCATGTGGAAACTAAGAAACAAAACAGATGAACATAGGGAATGGATGGACAAATAAGAGAGAGGGAGGCAAACCATAAGAGCCTTGTAAATACAAAAAACAAACTGAAGGTTTGTAAGGCTATCACAAACTACCAAAACTAACTCATAATAAATAACTTTATTAGAAGTCTACTAAAGAAATGGAATTTGTAGTAAAGAAATAAAAGGAAGAGATTTCTAGGCCGAGATGTTTTCTCTGATAAATCTAAGTATTTAAAGAATGCATAACATAAATACTATGCAATATCTTCTAGAAAGTTGACAGGAAGCACATCCCAACTCATTTTACAAAGCCTGCATTATTTTAATACCGAAACCAGAGATGGATAACACACAATAAAGAATAAAACCATTTTCTTCATGAACACAGACTTAAAAATGCTCAGCAAAATATTAGCAGACTGGACCCATCTCTATATAAAAAGTATTAATACATCAAAACCAAGTGGGTTTTGTCATAAAAACTCAAGGCGGGATTAATATTTGAAAAAAATCAATCCATGTAATCCAACGCATTAATGGTCTAAAAAGAAAAATCATACAATTATATCAACAAATGCAATTTTCATTTTACAAAATAAAACATCATTAATGATTAAAAAACACTTTCATGAGCTTGGAAAGTTTTTTCATTTCTTTATGTTGTCTTTAATTTCTTCCACCAGTGATTTGCAGTTTTCAGAGTATACGTCTTTCACCTCTTTGCTTAGGTTGATTCCTAGTATTTTATTGTTTTTGCTGCAATTTTAAATGGGATTAATTCCTTAATTTCTTTTTCTCCTGTGTCATTATTGGTGTATAGAAATGCAACAGGTTTCTATAGGTTGATTTTATATCCTGTGACTTTACTGAATTCGTTTACCAATTCTACTAGTTTATTGGTGGAGTCCTTCAGGTTTTCTTTTTTTATTATTTGAGAAGGAGAGAGAGAGCACGCACACAAGCATAAAACAGGGGCAGAGGAAGATAGAGTGAGAATCTTAATCAGGCTCCACGTGATCCCAATATGGGACTCGCTCTCAAAACCGAGAGATCATGACCGGAGCCAAAATCAAGAGTTGGAAGCTTAACCTACTGAACCACCCAGGTGACCTCCAGTTTTCTGTATACAATATCATGTCATCTCTGATGACATCTGCAAATAGTGAGAGTTCGACTTGTTCCTTGGCAACTTGGATGCCTTTTATTTATTTTTGTGTTATGATTACTGTGGTTAGGAATTCCAGTACGATGTTAAATGACAGTGGTGAGATTGGACATCTGTGTCTTGTTCCTGACCATAGGGGAAAAGCTAAGAGCTTAGTATGGTATTATCAGTGATTTTTCATACATGGCCTTTACTAAGTAGAGATATGTTCCTTCTAAACCTTCTTGGTTGAGGAATTTTATCATGAATGGATATTGTACTCTGTCAAATAATTTTTCTGCATCCATTGAGGGTATCATACAGTTCTTATCCTTTCTATTAATGTGGTGTACCATGATTAATTTGCAAAAATTAAACGCACTTTCAACCCAGAATTAAATCCCACTTGATCATGGTGAGCAAATTTTTTAATGTATTGCTGGATTTGATTTGGTAGTATTTTATTGGGAATTTTTGCATCTGTGTTCATCAGGGATATTGGCCTGTAGTCCTCTTTTTTAGTGGAGTCTATCTGGTTTTGGAATCAGGGTAATGCTGGCATCATACAATGAATTTGGAAGTTTTCTTTCCTTTTCTATTTTTTGGAACAGTTTGAGAAAAATAGGTATTAACTTTTTTTAAATGCTTGGTAGAATTTCTCTGCAAAGCCATCTGGCCCTGGACTTTTGTTTGTTTGGAGTTTTTCATTACTGATTCAATTTCTTTACTGATTATCAGTCTGTTTAAGTTTTCTATTTCTTTCTGTTTCAGTTTTGGTAGATTATATGTATGTAGGCATTTATTAATTTCTTCCAGGTTGCTAAACTTGTTGGCATATAGTTTTTCATAATACTCTCTTATAATTGTATTTCTGTGGTGTTGGTTGTTATTACTCCTCTCTCATTTACGATTTTTTTTTAATTTGGATCCATTCCCTTTCCTTTTTTAAATTTTTAAATGTTTATTTTTGACAGAGAGAGAGGAGGGGGGAAGAAAGAGAGAGAGAGAGAGAGAGAGAAAGCATGAGCAGGGGAGGGGCAGAGAGAGAGGGAGACACAGAATCCCAAGCAGGCTGCAGACTCTGAGCTGTCAGCACAGAACCCAATGTGGGGCTCAGACCCACAAACTGTGAGATCAAAATCTGGACGCTTAACCAACTGTGCCATCCAGGTGCCCCTTTTCTGTTTCTTTTTTTTTAATCCTTAGTTATTTCTGTTGGGAGAGAGTGAGAAAGAGAATGAGCTTTAGCGGGGATGGAGGGAGCATAGAGAGAGAGGGAGAATCCCAAATCAAGAGTCAGACGCTTAACCAACTGAGCTACCCAGGCATCCCTCTCCTTTCTTTTTGATAGACCTAGCAAGATGTTTATAAATTTTGTTAATATTTCCAAAGAACCAGCTCCTGGTTTCATTGATCTCTTCTACTGTTCTTTTAGTTTCTATATCATTTATGTCTACTCTAATATTTATTATTTCCTTCTTTCTTCTGGCTTTAAGCTTTATTTGTGGTTCTTCTTCTAACTCCTTTAGCTTTAAGGTTAGGTTGTTTATTTGAGATTTTTCCTGCTTCTTGAGATAGGTCTGTATTGCTATATACCTCCCCTTTAGAACCATTTGTGATTCATCTCAAAGGTTTTGGACCACTATATTTGGACCACAATAATTACATTCAAAGTAATTATTGAAAGATGTGTATTGAAAGATTGCCATTTTATTACTTGTTTTGTTGTTGATTCTGGAGATTTTATCTGATTCATTCTTCTCTTTGTCAATTTTGGTCTCTCTGCATTCAAAGAGTCCCGTTTGGAGGGCTGTTTTAGGGGTCATCAAATCCTTTAGTTTTTGATTGTATAGGAAACTCCTTATTTCTCCTTCTATTCTGAAAGACAGTCTTTTTTTTATTTTTATTTATTTTTTTACAAATAGTTTATTGTCAAATTAGTTTCCACATAACACCCAGTGCTCATCTCCACAAGTGCCCTNATAGATAAACCACATCTTCTTGAAAGACAGTCTTGTTGAATAGAGCATTTTTGGCTGCAGATTTTTCCCACTCAGTACATTACATATATCAGGCCACTTCCTTCTGGCTTACCATGTTTCTGTTGAGAAATTGGAA
>NW_027531326.1:127621-130706 GCF_008692635.1 Crocuta crocuta
GCCTTATGGGTCTTTCCTTGTAATTAAATATTGTTTTTTGGACTTGATGCTTTTAAGATATTTTTCTTTATCACTGTATTTTCCAAATTTAATTACAATATATCTTGGTGTTTGGCTTCTTTTGTTGACTTTGATGAGAATTCTCTATGCCTCCTAGATCTTTTTTTTAAATATTTTTTATTTATTTCTGACAGAGAGAGAGAGAGAGAGAAACAGCGTGAACAGGGGAGGGTCAGAGAGAGAGGGAGACACAGAATCAGAAGGAGGCTCCAGGCTCTGAGCTAGCTGTGAGCACAGAGCCCGACGCGGGGCTCGAACCCACAAACCATGTGATCATGACCTGAGCCGAAGTCGAACGCTTAACCGACTGAGCCACCCAGGCGCCCCTATGCCTCCTCGATCTTGAAGTCTGTTTCCTTCTCTACATTAAAAAAGTTTCACTTATTTTTTCTTCAAATAGATTTTCTTCCCTCTTTCTCTCTCTTCTTCTTCTGCGACTCCTATAACACGAATGTTATTACATTTGATGGAGTCATTGAGTTCCCTAAATCTCTTCTTTCTCTCTTTTATTCAGGTTCATTGACTTCCATTAATTTGTCCTCTAGGTCACTATTTAGTTTTTCTGCTTATTCTAGCCTGCTGTTTATTGCATCAAACTTGTTTCCAATCTCATTTATTGCATTCTTAATCTCTGATTCTTTTATAACTGTTTTATTTTATTTTATTTTTTATTTTTTCACAAATAGTTTATTGTCAGGTTGGTTTCCATATAACACCCAGTGCTCATCCCCACAAGTGCCCTCTTCCATGCACATCACTCCCCATCCCCCCCACTCCCATCAATCCTCTGTGGTAAGAGTTTCACTGATGTCTTTTATCCTTTTCTTAAGCCCAGTTAGTATGTTTAGGGTTGTTGATTTAAATTCTCCAGCAGGCATGTTATTTATATCTGTTTTGCTTAGATATCTGGACATGGCCTTTTCTTATTCTTTCATTTGGGATAAATTCCTCTATCTTTGCATTTTATCTAATTCTCTGCTTTCTTTTCTATGTGAGAAAAATCCAGTTATCTCTTCTCTTCCTGAAAGTAATGGTCATATGAAGAAGAGGTCATGTAGTCCTCAAGGCCTGGCACTTCAGGAAGTGCTTCCAGTGTGCTGCATGTACTCTACTATTGTGTTTTTGCTGCTTCATCATTCAGGCCAGTTGTCTGCAGAGGCTTTCCTTGCCTGCCTCAGATCCATGGTCCTGAATGTGGCAAATTTCAACTAGTTGTGCTCTGATTTGCTTCTGAAATGAGGCCTGACACAAACTTCACCAGAACTGAGGCCCTGCAGAACTCTCTGGTCAGGAGATGCCATGTGGGAAAGATTCTGCTATGGTTTTCTATGGGAGGGGCCCACTGCACTGGGGACTGAGGCAACTTTGACTGAGAAAGGCAGTCCTGCCAGTCCACAGGGAGGTGAGACTTGATGTAAGCAAATTTGGCAGCCAGTTTTGGTGCCAAGCTTCTTCTCTCAGGTAGCTCTGTGCTTATGTTGATTGGTGGCAGAGGGAAATGGCACTAGCTATATCTTTGTTCCTGTAGTGAAGTCTCTGTGAATGCTGCTTCTCAGGGATTCACTCAGAGAAGAGTGAATAATCCATCTATATGCCCAAGAATACTTCAGGTCACTGTTTCCATGCTGTCTGCCGGTCAGTTGTTTGCCTGCCTTGTATCCAGGGGTACGGCAGTGACTTCAAGTCTCTATCCCCTCCAAACCCTCTGACTTCTAAAACGTCAGTCTTTAAGGGCTGCTGGTTGCAAGAACTCACAAAATTAAGCCCCTCTCATTTTCTAAGCAACAGTCCTTGGGAAATGTTTTCCTTATGGATTTTCCTGTGTGGTCCTCCCTCTCTCACTTGTTATAATGACCATTATCAAAAAGATAAGAGATAACAAATGCTGGCATCGATATGGATCAAAGTGACCCTTGTGCACTGTTGGATGGATTGTAAATTGGTGGAATCACTATGGAAAACAGTATAGAGGAACCAAAAATATTAAGAGTAGAACTACCATATGATCTAGCAATTCCACCTCTGGGTCTATATCCAAAATACTAACTCAGAAAGATATCTGCACTTACACTTTCATAGCAGCATTATTTATAATAGCCAAGACACAGAAATGACTTAAATGTCCATTGATGGATAAATAGATAAAGAAGTTTTGACATACATATACAGTAGAATATTATTCAGCCATAAAAATGTAGAAAGTCATACTATTTGCATAAACATAGATGGATCTTGAAGGCAATATGCTATGTGAAATGAGTCAGACAAAGAAAGACAAATAGTATACAATCTCACATATGGAATCTAAACAAACAAAACAGCAACAACAACAACAACAAATTCAGAAAAAAGAGATCACACATGTGCTTACCAGAGGTATAGGATGAGGCAAGGGAGAACTGAAGGAAGGTGGTCAAAATGTATAAACACATTATAAGACAAATAAGTACTAGGGATGTAATGTAAAACATGATGACTATAGCTAACACTGTTGTAGGGTATACAGTCAAGTTGTTAAGAGTGTAAATTATGAGAGTTCTCATCACAAGAAGAATTTTTTCATTTTATCTTTTTTACCTTTTCATGGAAAAAAAAAGATCGATGTTAGCTGAACCTTTTGTGGTAATCAATTCACAATATATGTAAATAAACCCATCATGCTATATGCCTTAAACTTGCATAATGATATATGTCAAATATTTATCAATAAAACTAGAATGAAAAACATATATAAGCAGATTATAACGTTTATGGAAATATAAAGGAATTAATATATTCAAAGCAATTTTAAATAAGAATAACAAAATTAGAAGATTTAAACTATTTGATTTCAAAGCTTGCTATAAAGCTGTAGTAGCCAAGAGAGTATAGTATTGGTGAGAAGATAGACAAATAGCTCAAGAAAACAGAAAACAGAGTCCAGAAAGAATCATATACATATATTGTTAATTTATTTTTAACAAAGAGCCAAGATAATTCAAAGAGTAAAAGGTACTTTTTAAAGCAAATTATATTGGAAAAATGA
>NW_027531326.1:130777-131351 GCF_008692635.1 Crocuta crocuta
AAATTATATTGGAACAATGATATACCGATATACAAAAGTTATTCTTGATCCTTAACTCACGCCATATAAAAATTTACTTGATGCACCCATATGTAAAACCTATGACTATACCTAAAATTTCTAGAAGAAAGTATAAGAGAAAACATTTGAGATTTTGAAACAAGCCAAGATTTCCCCCCCTAAAAAATACAAAAAGCACAAACCATAAAAGGAAAAATGATAAATTGTACTTTACCTGAGTTAAAAATATCCACTCCTCATGCTGATGCATAGGGGCACATGTACCCCAATGTTCATAGCAGCACTTTCAACAACAGCGAAATCATGGAAAGAGCTTAAATATCCATCAACTGACGAATGGATCAAGATGTGGTTTATCTGTACAATGGAATACTACATGGCAATGTGAAAGAATGAAATCTGACCATTTGTAGCATCGTGGATGGAGCTGGACGGTGTTATGCTGAGTGAAATAAGTCAAGCAGAGAAAGACAGATACCATATGTTTTCATTTATAAGTGGATCAAGAGAAACTTAACAGAAGACCATGGGGGAGGAGAAGGGGAAAAAATAG
>NW_027531326.1:131454-132200 GCF_008692635.1 Crocuta crocuta
AAGGACTGATGGAAAATTTATAAATAACTTATAATTCAAAATAAGAAAAATAATCTGATAAGAAAATGAACAAAATATTTGAATAAACATTTCCCTGAAGCATATATGAAAATGTTAAAAGAAGTGCATGAAAAGATGCTCAACATTATTAGTTATTCTACAAGTACTAATTAAAATCACTGTGATATACCACTATGTACCCACTAGAAAGACTAAAATGTTAAGACTGACAATACCAAGTGTTGACTAGGGTGTGGCACAACTGAAACTCTCAAATTATTTGTGTTGATGTAAAAGCATACAACTTTCAAAAGTGATTTGATAGTTTCTTAGAGTGTTAATCATATGTGTATCTTTTGATCTACTATTCTACTCTCAGTTAATAATCAAGACAAATGAAAACATATGTACATTTTATACATGAATATTTATAGCAGTATTGTTATAGCTGCCAGAAAGCAGAAACAATTCAAATGTCCATCAGCTGGCAAGTAGATAAAATATTATATTTCAGGGTCAACATCAAACCTGAAATATCAGAGGTATATCCAATCAACTAGCCACTAGCTCCTAGTTGTTTGAGGCTTAAACTATGTACCTTCTTATGTTANACTGGGTGTTTTATGGAAACCAACTTGACAATAAAGTATGAAAAAAAACTACTCCTCAATAGCCAGTGTTAAGAAAATAAAAAGATAAGCTACAAACCAAAAGAAAATATTTGTAAAACATATATCTGGCAAAGG
>NW_027531326.1:132238-132504 GCF_008692635.1 Crocuta crocuta
CTTAAACTATTTACCTTTTTATGTTAAATTTGTAAACAAAAAAGAAAAAGAGAAAAGAGAAATTCAATTTAATGTTAAATACACACTAATTTGATATTTCCAATAATACTTAAAGTTACCTTTATTGTAAAGATCTTAAGGTTAAGGCAATGTTCATATTTTTTTTTCAGAAATCTCTACACCCCATGTGGGGCTTGAATTCATGACTCCTGAGATCAACACTTGCATGCTCTACTGACTGAGCCAGCCAGGTACCTCAACAATGT
>NW_027531326.1:132525-134123 GCF_008692635.1 Crocuta crocuta
AGAAATACAGGGACCCATAGCATATATTTTGGGACATGTTAGGGGACTCTCCTTATATTATATCTTGAGAGAGCTGGTCTTTAAATCACCACTGTGTGGTTATGCTTCCTTGTTCAATAGATACTCAGGAGTATCTTTGCAGTAAAGGGATCAAATTTGATACTAAATTTTGATTCCAAAAGGTGATATAACCTGGAAATTTATCTATTTTTCCAGGAATATAGAAACCCCAAAAANTCCAAGGACAAAGTGACCTTCTGAATCTTCTCACTTGACTATATGAAAAGATGGTAATGTAGAGTAGAAAAATTATGAACTTGGAGTACAACAATTCAACCACTTATTAACTGAGCACCAATACTTGAGTCACTTAACCTTTTTAAGTTTCAGTAACCTTGTCAGCAAAATGGAGATAAAATATACATATTGCAGTTATATTGTANTCATGTTAATAAAAGCTAACTTTTGACTCAAAAGTTTAATCTAAACTTTAATTCTTTACTTATTTCCTTCTTCCAATCTTCAGGCCTTTCTACTCTGATATTCAAAATTAAATGCCATGAAGGAGGCTCTGGTGCACCCAGGTTAGTCATCATCTCAAATACAAATCTATGGCCAGGAGATGTGGAATCCTTTTTGCAAGATGAAATAAAAATCCAAACAAAACTACATCTTTCTGTGAGCTGAATCCTTGGAAATTAATCTGCTCAAGCCAACCCTAGCACTTCTCTGTTGTTTCTCATAAATGTCTGCCAACAAATTCCCATTCAAAAGTAAAAATGGAAGACTACAGAGTTCTAGAAAACATAAATAAGCTGAATGAGGAACAACAACAAAAACTTTCCCTTGTTTGAAAGAATTTCCTCATTGTGACTCAAANNNAGTCAACAATAAGATTTTGAAAATATTACTTTTCTTGAAAATATAATCTCCCAAATCTGTTGCTATATTCTCAGAAGCATATAATAAAACAGAATGAAAACAGGCTCTTATCTTACTACTAAATCCATATGTAAAGCAGCTATTCAATACACTAGGAAAAAAATGCATTCTTCATCATTGCTGCTGACTCATTTCGTGATTTCTGTCTCACTGGGTGATCGCAATAAGCCAGAAGTTGCAGTTTGCTCTTCCAAAATAACTATTAGAGTCATTCCTAAATGCCTGCCTCAGAGCTATCATTTTTTAAAAACTCTAGGTTTTCCTTCATCCTCCAAGCAGTTGCGACCCATACTTTTTACTGTTTGGAGAGAAAGTAAGAGGAGAAAGAAAAAGCCTAATAACTCAATGAAATTTCAAAAGAAGCTAAGTCAGTGAACTCAGCTGGTATCTCGAGTGTTGGTGGATTAAGTTTTCATTTCCCTTGAGAAGCTTAAGATCCACTTTTAATGAATTCATAATGTGGTCAGCGAAGACTAGGCAGGACTCAATTTGTGTATTCCATAGAGGGTTGTAGCAGGCCAGAGAGATGACAGAACCATAGCTTTGTCACAGATTGAAATTAAAAAGTAATAGCAGGGGAAAGGCTGAGCATCCTACCATCATTATTCTCACTTTCTCTTAAAAGGAGTTTTTGAAAAATGCCAAAGTCTTTCAAC
>NW_027531326.1:134172-135627 GCF_008692635.1 Crocuta crocuta
TTCCCAGATTTAGAGTGCAGAGGCTGAAGAGGAAAAGAGAAAGTTAAAGTCATTTAAAATATCTTATTGGCTTCACTAATATATAAAGCAGAGATGTGCATAGTAAACTGGCTTCCAGGCTGGGATGCCACCAACTCAAAATTTGTCACAAAGTGATCTGGAGAAAAGGCAAGATAAATGAACTGAGAGTGTCCTTCAGCCCCCTCCCCCCATAAGCAGGCACTGATTACTAAGACATTTTCAATAGCAGTGCAGGATTTTTCTTCCTTTGCACATGACCTTTAAAACTACCTGATAAGCTATTTGCACTGCCTACCTTAGAAGTTTCAATAGACAGACAAAAGATGAACATTAACCTTAATGGCTAAATTACTGAGTGTCACTCTAAAGGCCTTTCCCATTGAGAGAAGCATGAGAAGCAGCCAAACACTAACTCCTCTAAAAGTTAACAAAAGCCCTCTTTTGAGATCAACTGCAGAGTTTTCCAAACTTGGGCACTTTAAATATCAACATATTACCAACATTCTTTTTCAAAAATCAATAATCTGGTCAAGTAATTTTATTAAAGAGATGTTATTAAAGCTTTCTGAGAAGAGCCTGGATACTCAAATGTTATATTAGAATCTGAAAAAAGTTATCAAGGTACTGCTGGGAAGACTGATCTACATATATTTTCCTCTTTCAGAAAAAGCACACACACACACACACACACACACACACATACACAAGAACAAGCTGCATGAATAAAGGAAATCATCTTGTTTCCAGCCATTTATGGAGTAACTGCTCCTTGCCAGGTACTATATTAGATCTTGTGATGGTGAGCAAAAACAGAAGTATTTACCTTCCATCACTGAACTCACAGTCTAGTAGAAGATGTAGTCCTTAATCAAATAAAATCACACAAATAAAGAAAACAATGATTAATTACAATTGTGATGGTTTCAATGAACGAGAGGTTCAGGGTGCTATGCTTGCATGCTGGTAAAGGTTTTGGAGAAAATAACAGCACAGAAATAGCCATCTTCTCCAAAGAAATAGGACACTGATACCTCTATGCCCATAGTATAAACCATGGATGCCCAGACCTAGAAGCACTGTTTTAGGAAGTCAAGTATTATGAAACAACAAGTAGTCTTACAAATGTTGGAATCTTGGTCTCTGTTTGGTCTCATAAGTTGGATTAACATTTTTCACTCATTCTTTCATCGAGTCCACAAGAATTTACTGAATTTTCACTATGTGCCAGAAACTGTGGTAGATCCTGGGTATACAAAGATTAATAAGACAAAGTTCCTGCCATCAAGGAACTCATAATCTAGTGGGAAAGACAGATATAAATAATTACAATACAGCACAACAATAATTGCTCTACTCGAAAGAAGTACAAAGTACTATGAGAATTCAGAAGAAGAAAAAGCTGCCTT
Organism: Crocuta crocuta; assembly: GCF_008692635.1. Lineage (NCBI taxonomy): Eukaryota > Metazoa > Chordata > Mammalia > Carnivora > Hyaenidae > Crocuta > Crocuta crocuta. The sequence continues at coordinate 135,600 of NW_027531326.1, forward strand.
CCTAATACTTTCTGGGGTTTAATCCATC
>NW_027531326.1:135737-138363 GCF_008692635.1 Crocuta crocuta
AAGAACATTAGTCGTGTCACTTGGCATTCCAGTAGTGGTCAGAGGCTCCCACCCAAGAAAGGTGGGCAGGCAGTTGAAAAGGAAACTGGCATTAACAAACATAGCACACATTTTTATTTTATTTATTTTTAACAAATAGTTTATTGTCAAGTTAGTTTCCATATAACACCCAGTGCTCATCCCCACAAGTGCCCTCCTCCATGCCCATCACTCCCCCTCCCCCCCCACTCCCATCAATCCTCAGTTTGTTCTCAGCATTCAAGAGTCTCTCATGGTTTGCCTCTCTCCCTCATTCCCACTATTTCCCCCCTTCTTCTCCCCCAGGGTCTTCCGTTAAGTTCCTCCTAATCCTCCTATATGTGCAAACATATGGTATTTGTCCTTCTCTGCCTGACTTATTTCACTCAGCATAACACCCTCAAGGTCCATCCATGTTGCTACACAAGGCCAGATTTCATTCTTTCTCATTGCCATGTAATATTCCATCCATCGTATAGATGTGGTTTATCCATAGCACACCTTTTTAAACTCAGTGCACAAGTGAGTTGACTGCCTGGCAACCCATCCCCGACACGTCACTGCAGAAAGAAACAAGCCCCTCACCTCATCCTACCACTAGGCAATTGCTAAGGATAGATCTGCGTCTTTAAAACAACTTCTCTAACACATGTTTCTCAAGTGTACTTACCTGACACTATGGCCCTTCATAACTTTTTTTTTCATTTTTTTCTCCTTTGAAATAGGTGGAGACATTTTTTATGTCAAGCAGCTGATGAGAGTTACTGATCACCTCAGTTTACGTTTTATCAAAACACTTAACTCCATCTAGGGAGATGCAAATATGAAAAGGTAAGCCCTTTGGGGGAAAATGAAATAAATGCTGTATGAAGAATATACACTAGAACTCTCTTTTTCAACCATCAATTACAGGAAAAAGTAAAATTCAAATAACAATCACTTATTGAATTGACCATATTCCCTATTGCAGTAAGTAGGTGATTCTAATAAGAGGGCACTTAGTCCTTTAATTCTTTCAGGTCATACATACAGAAATATGTTAAATCTCTAAACTGCCCCAGAATCCTGAAGGAATAAAGAAACTCCAAGGGTCTTTGAAAGGGAGTTCAAGCCTAAAGTCTATCTGCTAAAAGGCAAAGGGCTGAGAGTTCCTAATGCTAAAAGATACTCCCAACGGAAATATAATGATTCTTGGGGAAATGGTATTAATGTCTTAAAGCCAATTCCCAAAGAGAATCCACACTGGGAGAACCTAGTGATAGTACACTCTTTTTGTTTCGATGTACAGTGAGATTTACATGGATAAGTATGTCATCACACATGATCACCATATGTCACAGCTGTGTAATTCACATAAACAATCCAGGTATTTTTCCTATATTCATGTCAAAGATGTTGTGTCGCTTCACTCTAAATTACATCTAGTATACCAACTGAGGTCTCCTTAATTTCCATCCATTTTCTTTCTCTACTCCATTTGCAGAATTAAATAGACCTATTTCATTATGGTAAAAAGAACCAAAGTATCCCATTACTGCTTTTTCAAACGTCAATCCTCTGCTTTGAGCTGGGGTTATTTTTAATCACAGGTTATATATCTTAAAGGCAAGGCTTTTATTGATACTTGCAGTTAATTTTTAAAAAGTCTTTGGACATATTGAATAAATCATAGCTCAGAAGAGAGATGTAACAATAGACTGTCTACCCCCTTACATGCAAGACCCTAGAGAGCCAGTTTCCAACTATCCCTACCTCCAATACAAATTAGCTCTTCACCCAGCCAAAATCAAGATAATAGTTCTCATCTCACTATACAAAGACTAGGAAACTTCAACCCATTGGGGGCCATGGTACTGGTTTTCAATAAGATGTAGAACAAAAGGACCTGAACTTTATGGGTCATTTAAAATCTTGCAGAAACTTTTTAGGAAGGGAAGCAGAGAGATAATGTCCTGGATAAGTTCCAGGCTGAAGAACAGGATGTAAACTGGAATCTATGTTCATTTAACTGCATAACTTCTATTCTTCACTTGAAATGCTTTCCTCTAAAATTGTCTCAGCTTTTGTTATAATGTCTCTGTCACAGAGATAGCTGAATTCCTTTGGTGACTGAAACCAAAGAAATCAGGTAGATAAAACTTGTATTTGGGGCGCCTGGGTGGCTTAGTCGGTTAAGCGTCCGACTTTCGCTTGGGTCATGATCTCGCGGTTCGTGGGTTTGAGCCCCGCGTCAGGCTCTGTGCTGACTGCCAGCTCAGAGCCTGGAACCTGTTTCAGAGTCTGTGACTCCCTCTCTCTCTGACTCTACCCTGCTCACGCTGTCTCTCTCTCTCTCTCCTGGAAATAAATAAAACATTGAAAAAAAACCTTGTATTTGTTGAGACTTGCAGAAAGTAATATATAAATAACTATTTATGGATTTTCTTTTTCTCAGGCTCTATCGTTGTGATTTACAAGGTTGTTTATACTACTGTTTAAGGGAAAGCTGTGTTATGTATTTGGAAATTATATACAAATAGGCCAAATTTTGAATCAGATTAAATATTCAAAAGATAAAATGGCTGTCAGAAGTTTTATTTGTTTTAGTCTGTATCCCAAATAACAATAT
>NW_027531326.1:138369-141585 GCF_008692635.1 Crocuta crocuta
CTACCATATTTTATATTTAATATGTAAATATGGATGTGTTCCTTAGTTTAGAAAACTGAGCTGAAAGGTTCAATATAAGAAGTAAGATTGAGGGGCGCCTGGGTGGCTCAATCAGTTAAGCGTCCAACTTTGGCTCAAGTCATGATCTCACGGTTCTTGGGTTTGAACCCCAGGTCGGGCTCTGTGTTGGCGGCTAGCTCAGAGCCTGGAACCTGCTTCGGATTCTGTGTGTCCCTCTCTCTCTGACTCTCCCCTGCTCACGCTGTCTCTCTCACTCTCTCTTTCAGAAATAAATAAAACATTTAAAAAATTTTTAAAAAGAAGTAAGATTGGATGTNTTGAGCTCCATGTCGGGCTCTGCCATCAAGATAGTGCAGAGCTTGGAGCTTGCTTCACATTCTGTGCCTCTCTCTCTCTGCACCCCCCTATTTGTGCTCTCTCTGGCTCTGTCTCTCTCTCTAAAAAATAAATAAGTAAACATATTTTTTTAAAAAAGAAGATTGTTTCCTTTGCAGTGCAGAAGCTTTTTATATTGATGAGATCCCAATAATTCATTTTTGCTTTAAACTCTCTTGCCTTTGGAGATGTGTCAAGTAAGAAATTGCCGCGACTAAGGTCAAAAAGGTTGTTGCCTGTTTTCTTCTCTAGGGTTTTGATGGTTTCCCATCGCGGTTTCCCGTGATGGTCTCACGTTTAGGTCTTTCATCCATTTTGAGGTTTTTTTGTGTATAGTGTAAGAAAATGGTCCAGTTTCATTCTTCTGCATGCTACTGTCCAGTTCTCCCAGCATTATTTGAAAGAGACTGTCTTTTTTTCCACTGGATACTCTTTCCTGCTTTATAGAAGATTAGTTGACCATATATTTGTGGGTCCAATTCTAGGTTCTATTTTCTATCCCATTGGTCTATTTTTGTGCCAATACCATACTGTCTCGATGATTACAGCTTAGTAGTAAAGAATCAACAAAATTAAAAGACAACTGATGGAATGGAAAAAGATATTTGCAAATGACATATCAGATAAAGCGTTAGTATCCAAAATCGATAAAGAACTGACCAAACTCAACACCCTAAAAACAAATAATCCAGTGAAGAAATGGGCAGAAGACATAAATAGACACTTTCTAAAGAAGACTTCCAGATGGCCAACAGACGCATGAAAAGATGCTCAACACCACTCATCATCAGGGAAATACAAATTAAAACCACACTGAGATACCACCTCACACCAATCAGAGTAGTTAAAATTAACAACTCAAGAAACAACAGATGCTAGCAAAGATGTGGAGAAATGGGAACCCTGTTGCACTGTTTGTGGGAATGTACTAGAAATTGTGGAAGTTCCTCAAAAAATTAAAAATGGAACAATCCTACAACCCAGCAATAGCACTACTGGGAATTTATCTAAATGATACAGGAGTGCTGATTCATAGGGGCACGTGTACCCACATGTTTATAGCAGTGCTTTCAACAATAGCCACATTATGGAAAGAGCCTAAATGTCCATCAACTGATGAATGGATAAAGATGTGGTTTATATGTACAATGGAATATTACTTTCAATGAGAAAGAATGAAATCCTGCCATTTACAACAACGTGTATGGAACTGAAGAATATTATGCTAAGTGAAATAAGTCAGTCAGAGAAAGACAGCCATCGTATGTTTCCACTCATATACGGAACTTGAGAAAGTAAACAGAAGACTATAGGGGAAAAGAAGGGGGAAAATAGTTACAAAGATGGAGAGAGGCAAACCCGTACGAGACTCTAAATACAGAGAACAAACTGAGTGTTGATGGGGGAGAGAGGGGAAAGTGGGTGATGGACATTGAGGAGAGTACTTAGTGGGATGAGCACTGGGTATTGTATGTAAATGATGAATTACGGGAATCTACACTCAAAACCAAGAGCACACTGTATACACTGCATGTTAGCCATCTTGACAATAAATTACATTTAAAATAAAATAAATAAAAATAAAAATGAATAAGATCATAAAACTAAGAAGTAAGAGGCATAAGTTTACATTCTCCATAATGCAGTAGTCCCCAAACATCATCCTACCATCAGTAACAGAGTTCTGAAAAAATGAAGCCCAATTGTCACTGGACAGTAACAAAGATACTTAGCTTATCCATAGAACATTCTATGTGGATTTTGACATACTGTGCTATTGCATAATGACATCTGATGAGGCCCTTTCAGGAGACTGTCAACATCCCTTAAGGGTTAAGTAAATGTCTTTTCTACATCTTCAGAGAGAGGCAAAAATATTAGGTTGTAATACATAAATTTCTGCAAGATGAACTTTTGTCATATATTATTACCATTATTAATGTAGTGACTACATCTGTACTACTCTTTAGACACTCAAAACAGGGTGATTTTAAAAGATGAGTTTAAAATGAAGAATATATGTGCACTGTTGGTGAGAATGCAAACTGGTGCAGCCACTCTGGAAAACAGTATGGATATTCCTCAAAAAGTGAAAAATAGGTCTACCTTATGAGCCAGCAATCACACTATTAGGTACTTAACCAAAGAATACAAGAACACTAATTCAAAGGGATATATGCACTCCTATATTTATAACAGCATTATTCATAATAGCTAAATTATGGAAGTAGCCCAAGTGTCCATCAATTGGTAAATGGATAAAGATGATGCAGCGCGCACACACACACACACACACACACACATGAATATTATTCAGCTATGAAAGAGAATAAAATCTTGCCATTTGCAATGACATGGGTGGAACTAGAGAGTATAATGCTAAGTGGAATTAAGTCAGTCAGAGAAAGACAAACACCGTATGATTTCACTCGTATGAGGAATTTAAGAAACAAAACAAACAAGCAGAAAAAAAATAAGAAAGAAAGAGAGAAATCAAGAAACAGACTCTTAATTATAGAGAACAAACTGATAGTTACCAGAAAGGAGGTGGGTGGGTAGATGGGTAAAATAGGTAATGGAGATTAAGGAGTGCACTTGTTCTGATGAATAAGTATTGTATGGAAGTGTTGAATCATTATATTGTACACCTGAAACAAACATAACATTGTATGTTAACTAACTGGAATTAAAATTAAAACTTAAAAAAATAAATAAAATGAAGTGTAGTTTTATTAAAATTATTTTTGTAAAATATTTATAGATTGTTTTAAATTAAGTCATGTTTCCTCTACTGAAATAGGAAATAAAATTTCAAATTAG
>NW_027531326.1:141619-141842 GCF_008692635.1 Crocuta crocuta
AGAAACTGTAACAGACAAGAAACTGTATCTAGATCATTTTCTTGATAATGCTCTGTCTCCTTCACTGAAGTCAATGTTTTTATGTTGAATAAGAATTTATTCTAACAGAACATCAAAAAATATCCTTTCACAGTACCACATATTTCAGAACTAAAACAGAACTTTTCAAAAATATTTTTTCACTGAGGTTTTTAAGAAAAATATCCAGTAGAAAATATCCCCT
>NW_027531326.1:141955-142198 GCF_008692635.1 Crocuta crocuta
ATGTTTTTTATTTACTTCTGAGAGAGAGAGAGAGAGAGGGAGCATAAGCAGGGGAGGGTCAGAGAGAGAGGGAGACACAGAATCTGAATCGGGCTCCAGGCTCTGAGCTAGCTACCTGCACAGAGCCTGATGCGGGGCTCAAACCCACAAACTGTGAGATCATGACCTGAGCTGAAGTCGGACGCTTAACTGACTGAGCCACCCAGGAGCCCCTATTTTGCCTATTTTTTTAATAATAATCAC
>NW_027531326.1:144931-145272 GCF_008692635.1 Crocuta crocuta
GAGGTTTTTAAGAAAAATATCAAGTAGAATATATGACCTCTGTACCCAAAGTTAGTAGGAACTCTTTTTAAAAAATCAAATAATTTGTTGTTTGTTGGTTTGTTTTATTTTGGCTTGGGTTTTTTTTTTTGAAATTTTTAATGTTTTTTATTTACTTCTGAGAGAGAGAGAGAGAGAGGGAGCATAAGCAGGGGAGGGGCAGAGAGAGAGGGGGACACAGAATCTGAATCGGGCTCCAGGCTCTGAGCTGTCAGCACAGAGCCTGATGCAGGGCTCAAACTCACAAACCGTGAAATCATGACCTGAGCCAAAGTCAGACCCCTAACCAACTGAGCCACCCA
>NW_027531326.1:145375-148092 GCF_008692635.1 Crocuta crocuta
TATTCTCAATTTTTAAATTGGCTGTCAATTGAAAAGAATGAAAGTTCATTGTTCATTTCCACAGCAAAAATAAATAGGAAGAGAAAGAAGCCTAGGTTAAATAACAGTTTCTCTTACAGATCTCTGTAACAATGTTTGGGTTTGTTTATTAGAACTTATCTCACAGAATTAAAGCAATTCAAAATTTTAAAGTGTTTGGGCATCTGGTGGCTCAGTCGGTTAGATGTCCGACTTTGGCTCAGGTCGTGATCTGACAGTTTGTGGATTCCAGCCCCGGGTCGGGCTCTGTCCTGACAGCTCAAAGCCTGGAGCCTGCTTCGGATTCTATGTTTTCCTCTCTCTCTGTCCCTCCTTTGCTCATGCTCTGTCTCTCTCTCTGTGTCTCAAAAATAAGTAGATGTTTAAACAAATCAAAATTTTAAAGTATCTGCTTATATTTAAAAATAATGATATACATTTATTACTAAAGAAAAAGATGCAGAATAAAAATCTTCTTACTTAAGCTAAATAAAACAATGTAAGTACCTTTGAGGTTTGATAATGGTTTTNATGAAAAATTATATGTGAAGAAATTGGAAAACTTAGAAGAAATGGACTAATTCCTAAACGCACACTCACTACCAAAATTCACACGGGAAGAGATAGAAAATCTGAACAGACCCATGACTAGTGAAGAAATTGAATCAGTTATCAAAAATTTTCCAACAAATAAGAGCCCTGGCCCACATGGCTTCCATAGGAATTAGACCAGATATTTAACACAGAATTAATACCCATTCGTCTCAAGCTATTCCAGAAAATAGAAATTGAAGGAAAACTTCTAGACTCATTTTATGAAGCCAGCATCACTTTGATTCCGAAGCCAGACAGAGATCCAGCAAAAAAAAGAGAACTACAGGCCAATATCCTTGATGAATCGGATGCAAAAATNCAAACCTCTAGCCAGGCATCTCAAAAAGAAAAGAGAAAGCACTCAAATAGACAAAATCATGAATGAAAATGGACGTGTTACAAACAACCCCTCAGAAATATAAGCAATTATCAGGGAATACAATGAAAAATTATATGTGAAGAAATTGGAAAACTTAGAAGAAATGGACTAATTCCTAAACGCACACTCACTACCAAAATTCACACGGGAAGAGANAAGAAAAGATAAAACCATATGATCCTGTAGAAAGATGCAGAAAAAGTATTTGACAAAATACAGCATCCCTTCTTAATAAAGATCCTCATGAAAATCAGGATAGAAGGAGCTTATTTAAACATCATAAAATCTATCTATGAGAAGCCCTCAGGTAACATCATCCTCAACGGGGAAAAACTGAGATCAGGAACACGACAGTGATGTCCACTTTANGAGACAAAAAGAAATGGAAAAACATTCCACGCTCTAGGGTCGGAAGAATAAATATTGTGAAAATGTCACTACTACCCAAGGCAATCTACACATTCAATGCAATCCCAATGAAAATTGCAACAGCATTCTTCTCAAAACTAGAACAAGCTATCCTAAAATTTGAATGGAACCACAAAAGAACCCAAGTAGACAAAGTAATATTGTAGAAAAAAAAACAAAACAGGAGGCATCACCATTCCAGACGTGAGCCTCTACTGCAAAGCTGTCAACATCAAGACAATGTGGTATTGGCACAAAAACAGACACATAGACCAATGGAATAGAATAGAGAACTCAGATTTGGACCCAAAAATGTACAGCCAACTAATCTTTGACAAAGCAGGAAAGAGTATCCAATGGAAAAAAGACAGCCCCTTTAACAGATGGTGCTAGGAGAACTGGACAGCAACATGCAAAAGAATGAAACTAGATCATTGTCTCACACCATACACCAAAATGAACTCAAAATGGATAAAGGATATGAACGTGAGACAGGAAACCACCAAAACTCTAGAGGAGAAAGCAGGAAACAACCTCCTTGACCTCAACCGCAGCAATTTCTTACTTGATACATTCCCAAAGGCAAGGGAATCAAGAGCAAAAATAAACTATTGGGATCTCATCAAGATTAAAAGCTTCTGCACGACAATGGAAACAATCATTGAAACTAACAGGCAACCAAACGGAATGGGAAAATATAGTTGCAAGTGACATATCAGATAAAGGGCTAGTATCCAAAATCTATAAGGAACTCACCAAACTCCACACCCGAAAAACAAACGATCCAGTGAGGAAATGTGCAGATGACATGAACAGACACTTCTCCAAAGAGGACATCCAGATGGCCAACAGACACATGAAATGATGCTCAGGGCCCGTCATCATCAGGGAAATAGAAATCAAAACCACACAGATACCACCTCACGCCAGTCAGAGTGGCTAAAATGAGCAAATCAGAGGACTCTAGATGATGACGAGAATGTGGAGATGTGGGCACCCTCCTACACTTGGTAGGAATGTAAACTGGTGCAGCCCTCTGGAAAACAGAATGGAGGTTGCTCAAAAAAGTTAGAACTCCCCTATGACTCAGCAACAGCACTGCAGGGAATTTACCCAAGGGATACAGGAGTGCTGATGCATAGGGGCACATGGACCCCAATGTTCATAGCAGCACACTCAACCATAGCCAAAANTTAGGCCTGAACCTAGTCCCAGGTTCTGCCCTTAGTTACTTCCCTAGCAATAGCAACAGCCAATCAGTTTAAAAGAGGTGCCTATACAGCCAAGGAAACAACCCAGAAAATTAATAGGCAACCAA
>NW_027531327.1:0-586 GCF_008692635.1 Crocuta crocuta
TGACAAACCTCTATCCAGGCTTCTCAAAAAGAAAACAGAGAGCACTCAAATAGACAAGCCGATATCCTTGATGAATACGGATGCAAAAATCCTCAACAAGATACCAGCAAATTGAATCCAACAGCACATAAAAAGAATTATCCAACATGATCAAGTGGGATTCATTCCTGGGTTACAGGGCTGGTTCAATATTCACAAATCAATCAATGTGATACATCACATTAACCAAAGAAAGGATAAAAATGATATGATCCTCTCAGTAGATGCAGAAAAAGCATTTGACAAGATACAGCATCCCTTCTTAATAAAGACCCTCGAGAAAGTTGGGATAGAAGGAACTTATTTAAACANATAGAAGCCATCTATGAGAAGCCTTCAGCTAACATCAACATCACCAATGGGGAAAAACTGAGAGCTTTCCCCCTGAGACCAGGAGCACGACAGGGATGTCCACTCTCACCACTGTTGTTTAACATAGTGCTGGAAGTCCTAGCATCAGTAATCAGACAACAACAGGAAATGAAAGCCATCAGAATTGGTAAAGAAGTCAAACTTCCACTTTTCGCAGAGGACATGATACTCTGCA
>NW_027531328.1:0-537 GCF_008692635.1 Crocuta crocuta
CACAGACGTGAAGGGGAAAGATGGGGTGACTGAGACAGGTAAGGGCGGGAGGGTGACAACACAGACAAGACCACAGCTAGAAAAGGAGTGGCTCAAGAATAAAAGGAATTGTTTCCTCCCTAAACATAAGCGTTTTTTGCTCTAGGACCCAGTGCCTGACTTCAGGGGGCCTGCAGTGTGACTAAGGACACAAAACTGTTGCGGACGAAATGACACAAAGACAAGACACACACAAAAGACAGACAAAGACACAACTCCAGCCGGAGGGAGAAAACTCTCCGCAAGCCCTTCTTGCGGTTTATTTTATACCCCGGTAGCTGGATACATACTGAAATCTACAAAATGCATTCCTTTACCAAATAAGGGCAAGAAGCCAAACACGTTCCCAGTACAGGGGGGAGCAAAGGGAAGAAGCGACCACAACATGTTTACTAAGAGGCCTGCCCACAACTCCAGCCTCCNTCATAAAAGTATTATGAATAAAGTATTCATGAAAACAGTTCCAATTAGGATAGACACACGCCCAAGAGGATTCAA
>NW_027531329.1:0-453 GCF_008692635.1 Crocuta crocuta
ATGGCCAGATTTCATTCTTTCTCATTACCATGTAGTATTCCAGGGTGTAGATAAACCAACCACATCTTCTTGATCCATTCGTCCTTTGATGGACACTTAGGCTCTTTCCATGAATTGGCTATTGTTGAGAGCGCTGCTATGAACATTGGGGTCCATGTGCTCCTATGCCTCAGCATTTCTATATCCCTTGGGTAAATTCCTAGCAGTGATATTGCTGGTCAAAGGGGAGTTCTATTGGTAATTTTTTGAGGAACCTCCACACTGTTTTCCAGAGGGGCTGCACNCTTTCTCCACATCCTTGTCAGCATCTAGAGTTCTCTGATTTGCTCATTTTAGCCACTCTGACTGGCGTGAGGTGGTATCTCATTGTGGTTTTGATTTGTATTTCCCTGATGAAGAGGGATGGTAAGCATCATTTCCTGTGTCTGTTGGCCATCTGGATGTCCTCTTTGG
>NW_027531330.1:0-472 GCF_008692635.1 Crocuta crocuta
TGGCTAACATTAACAACTCAGGCAACAACAGATGCTGGCGAGGATATGGAGAAAGAGAATCTCTTTTGCACTGATGGTGGGAATGCAAACTGGTGCAGCCACTCTGGAAAATAGTATGGAGGTTCCTCAAAAAATTAAAAATAGAACTACCTACGACCCAGCAACTGCACTACTAGGTATTTATCCAAGGGATATAGGTGTNTGTGCTGTTTCAAAGGGACACATGCACCCCAATGTTTATATCAGTACTATCAACAATAGCCAAAGTATGGAAAGAGCCCAAATATCCATTGATGGATGAATGGATAAAGAAGACATGGTATATATACACACTGGAGTATTACTCAGCAATCAAAAAGAATGAAATCTTACCATTTGCAACTACATGGATGAAACTAGAGAGTATCGTGCCAAGCGAAATTAATCGGAGAAAGACAAATACCATATGACTTCACTCATATGAGGACTTTAA
>NW_027531331.1:0-226 GCF_008692635.1 Crocuta crocuta
GCAGATATCCACCCCCACCCAATTATTTCTGCCTGGAGCACTAGCTGACCCCCACCTGAAGGCATTTGTTATCAAGTATTTGGAGTGACGTATTCTGGCCTTGAATATGCTGATTGCTCCCTGTGGAGGAACCTATTGAGGAACTTCTTCTTTTGTGATTATGAGAGCAAAGGTGTTTCCTGAAAGACCTGTTTGACCCCTGCTTACAGAGAAGTAACTTCACCCT
>NW_027531331.1:322-521 GCF_008692635.1 Crocuta crocuta
TTATGCATGAGTCTTCTACAAATCTATGTTCTGGGAAATTCTTACATATCAAAGAAGTTTGTTATCAGAAATCATTGTCTAAGGCAAATGCCACTTCTGTGCCGTCCCCCAAACACTTATAAAATGAAGTTGAGCCCCAGTCAGGGCAACGATGCCTTCCTGGTGACCAGAAAGACTCTCGGGCCTCTCTCACCCCTCC
>NW_027531332.1:0-556 GCF_008692635.1 Crocuta crocuta
TGTGGAAACTAAACAACATGCTATTAAAGTACCAGAGGATTGGGGCACCTTTGTAGCTCAGTCATTTAAGCTTCCAGGTTGAGCTCAGATCGTGATCTCAGGGTTAGTGGAATCGAGCTCCATGTTGGGCTCAAGCCCCACATGGGTTGCTACTGTCAGTGAAGAGCCTGCTTCAGACTCTCTGTTCGCCATTTGCTCTGCCCCTCCCCCACTCATGTGCACTCTCTATCCAAAATAAAAAGAAACATTAAAAAAGCCCCACGTTACCAAAANAAAAAAAAAAAAAAAATTACCAAAGGATCAAAGTACAAATCACAACATAAAATACTTGAAAACAAATGGAAGCAAAAATACAACATATAAGCCACAGCAAAATCAGTGAAAGGGGGAATTTTAGTTATAAATACATAATAAGCAGAATAGGTCTCATATCAACAATCTAACTTTTCAACTTAATTAACCAGTAAAAGAAAAATCCAAAGCCAGAAGGACGAATATAATAAAGATTAGAGCAGATATAAGTGAAATAGAGAAAAAACTAAGAGAGATTAATTAC
>NW_027531333.1:0-444 GCF_008692635.1 Crocuta crocuta
AACTATCTTTTCCCATTCCTTTGGTTGCCTATTAGTTTTGTGGATGGTTTCCTTTGTCTTGCAGAAGCTTTTAATCTTGATGAGGTCCCAGTAGTTCATTTTTGCTCTTGATTCTTTTGCTTTTGGGGATGTGTCAAGTAAGAGGTTGCTGCGGTGGAGGTCAAGGAGTTTGCTTCCTGCTTTCTCTGCTAAGGTTTTGATGGTTTCCTGTCTCACGTTCAGGTCCTTTATCCATTTTGAGTTGATTTTTGTGTATGGTGTGAGAAAATGATCTAGTTTCATTCTTCTGCATGTTGCTGTCCAGTTCTCCCAGCACCANCAGCACCATCTGTTAAAGAGGCTGTCTTTTTTCCATTGGATACTCTTTCCCGCTTTGTCAAAGATCGGTTGGTTGTATATTTTTGGGTACAATTCTGAGTTCTCAATTCTGTTCCATTGGTCTAT
>NW_027531334.1:0-29958 GCF_008692635.1 Crocuta crocuta
GTACGGAGCTCCTTACTTCTCCGCCATCTTGCCCTCTCTCCTTGTGGATAAATATTTTAGATATTAACTCCTTATCAGATATATTGTTTGCAAATCTTTTCCCAGATGGTGGATTGTGTTTTTGTTTTGTTGATGGTTTCTTTCACTGTGCAATAGCTTTTTTATTTAGGTGTAGTCCCAATGGTTTAATATTGCTTTTGTTTCTCTTGCCACAGGGCAGCTGTTTTAAGTCACTGTGGTTAGGTAAGTCTCACCAAGGCAAAGAGGATAAAATGACAGCAAAAGTTGAGACACACAAAGATAAATAGAAGTAAGAATATTCTAGACAGAGGGATGGATTCTTGTTTTGGAATTTAAATAGACTAGAATTAAGCAAACAGAGGATGTTTGGAAGAGTAGATAAAGACATGTTAGATATGAGTACATGGATTTGCTTAGTAGGCAGTTGGATATATATCTGGTTACATGATAAGAGATTAGATCAATGGAGATAAATTTGTGAATAAATAAATCTAGAGGACATTTGAAGTTGTGATTGTGGTCTTCTTCTCCCAAGAAGAACCTAACTGATACAAATGCCAGAGTAGTTAAGAGGAGGGTTACTAAGACCCAGGGTAGCATAGGCCCCCAGTGAAAAGGGGCAGAGTACTATCTCTATGATAGCTAGTAAGTAGAGGTCAATAAACACACAGGTGTTAAAATTGTAGGAAGGGAAATTGAGGAAGATCTTACCTAGATCTTATTTTGAATGTACTTGGGATGTTGACTTTAAAGCAAAGTGGTAAAAGTTTATGGCATCTATCATAAGTAGCACATAAGAGAACTTACTGAGGTCAAATAAAATTTTGCCAAGCAGCACAGAATCTTCTGCTGAAATTAGACTATACTATTCTGTTCCTTCTGCCACTTAACAGATTTATAATACAGTAATACAAATATCATAATTGTTAGTTTTCAGATCATTTATGATAGACTGAGTGTAGTCTTTTTTAATGTTTACTTGCTTGCTTGTTTATTTGTTTGTTTATTGAGTGAGAGAGAGAGAGAGAGATTCCCGAGCAGGCCCCGTGCTGTCAGCATAGAGCCTGACACAGGGTTTGATCCCACGAACTGTAAGATCATGATTTGACTGAAATCAAGAGTTGGATTCTTAATGAAGTGATCCACCCAGGCACACTTAAGTATGATCTTTAACTTAAAAAGTATTTGCCATAAATTTAATTTCCATTTACTCCTCTGTATCTTCTTACTTCATTCCTGCACACATTTGGTTTGTTAGCAGCAAATGGTTTATGAGATAAAAATTGCAACTATACAGAAATTGTATCTTTACCTATTCCTGATTCTCCCCAAACTGTACGGATACAGAAGGAAAATTTTGTCTAGAAGCACAGGAGTTCTTGAACCCTCACTGTTGCAAAGTTAAAACATGTGTTATGAATAGTTAAGATTTTGAAAATGGAGAATTTCAAAATAGTCCAGATTTTAGGTCTTCTATAGGTATTCAAATTCTGTTATGACCTAAGCATTGACTATTTGCTAACATATAGGAGATGAAAAATGAAGAAAATAGAACAGTCCATTTCCTTTCTATGCTAAAGAGCTAGAGTGTCCGGGACCTATTGCAGTTGCTTCTTGGATCCAGTCCTGAAGCTACTCTGTTCCTCTCTTTGTAGCAGGAGTCTGACCTCCACAGTCTTGTAGGTTTCGAGTGTCTGCTGTTCTGCTGACCCTCCTGCTGGGCTCAGGCAGTAGGCAGCATGGTGGGAAACTGGAGAGCAGGAGAAAGAGAACAGCTAAGGTGTTTCTCTTTCTCTTTTCCAGTTGGTATCTTGGACAGGCTGCTGAGTTCCTTTTGTGACTCCAGGTCCTCAGGACTGACCTACCTAGTTCCAGTTTTTGCTGCTGGTTTCAAGCACTATCATTTCCTCTCTCCTACAGGGAAGGAGTAGCTCTCTGCTGCTGCTAATCAATTTTGGGCCTCAGTGTCCCTGGATTGACTTTTCATCCTCTTCCATCATCTGTTTATTAAGTTCCAATATTACCTTTCTTTTAAAGACTCATAGAAGGTTGTGTTTTTTGCTTATACCTTTACCAACACAGTAAAATTAAGAGCTTACATCAGGATAAGAGATCCTGATGTTTTAATTCATAATGGAATAGAATTCAATAATTATTTGAAGGTTTTTTTTAACAATGATGCAGAACACAGCAAAGTGCTGGAAATATCCCTTAGAAGCCAAATCTTAATAGATTTTCTTAATGTTAAAATTCAGGTTAGAGAGTCTGAACATGTTTGGGCTGCAAAGATCAGTACACAAGGAAACCATATTTATAAGTAGAACCAAACTCTTGGAACAAAAAATGCAGGAAGAGAAAGTCTTGGGGAAAACAGGTTCAAAATACTAATGGGGAAGCAGAGAGAAAGAAAAAAAAGTCCAAAAGAGACAAGGAAAAGTGGAAACCAGAGGATCTGAAGAAGAGAAAAAGACAGTCTTCTATGGAAGAAAAGAGATGAAGCTGACACAGAACATGCCCACACGGATGCTGTCCCACTTCTTCTGGATCACTGGGCCTGCCTAGAGTATCCAAGAAGCTTTTTAATTTCAGTTCATGACCAGCCCTTTCCTTCCCTTACCATCAACCTGCTAATGCTTTTCTAATAATTACCATTTTTGAAACTATTTTGGCTGTTAAAAATGTTTCTTTTTAATAAGCTGATTAAAAGAGGCTGCTTATTAGCATAAGCTCTTTGCTGTTCAGCCCTCTTCCTAATTAAAAGCACTCATCTGTGGAGACCTCGAGTTTTCCTTTTCTCTGTGATGAGCTTTTGGATATTTTTCGTTGGCAATTTGTTTTATTTTACTTTTCTGTCTTTTGGTAGTTTTCTGCTCCTGTATTCCCCAGAGATAGAAGCTACTGAACAAAATAACACAGGGGAGGCAATGTGCAGCATGAATATCTGAGAAAGGACTGGAAGACACACCTGATGCAGTTGAGTCTAAAGAGAAAGTCCTGCTTTTATGGTGGTTGTATAGTTGTGTCAAATTTCCAGGATCGTGAGTTGCCAAAAGTGATACATAAAGGTGAAAGGTGATGAATCCAAATCTACTATTGTTTGCAAAGGATTATATTCCCAATATCAATAGATATGCCCTTGGAAATACTGCTTCTTGTGTAGTGATAGTTTTGCAAGCATATATTTGAAAGCTTCCTCATGATGACCATGGAACATAAGGATATTCAATGGGTGATTTTCACTGCTTATGGATGCACCCACCCTCAGAAATGGTCCTTCAATATGTGATTTGGGAACATGGAAAGCAATTAAACCACAAATGCTGTGATTGGTGTCATAATTTTATATATTTTTATGAGTAGAAGTTTTTAATATAAAGAAAAGTATACATTTAGAAAGTGTCTACATAAAGAATAAATGAACAGAGTGGGTGGTCTGTAAGAAACCTGGAACGAAGGGAATGAACAAGAAAAATGCGGATGTCTGTGAATTGTTGAAGGAAGAGAAATTTCTATATTAATGACGTAAGATTTCTTGTTCATTTGGCATGGCATATTATTTAAGGCTTTCCAATGTTTGTTTTATGGGCCCTCTTGAGAATCTGATGAAACTGTTGCCTTCTCATTCCCAAAAAGCAAACATTTGCATATAAATACACTTTTATTTTTTTGCTATAGCTTGAGTTTCACAGATGCCTTAAAGCCCAAGAGTCTATGGATATGAGTTAAGAATACTTGATGTAACTTATGTAATTGGTGCTACTAGCTATATAGGTCATTTTCCATTTTGGCTTTACTCTGTCTCATCCTCATCAAGTGGACTTCTAGTTTCAATTTTCCTTCTTCTATAGTGTTTTCTGCAGGGGGAGATTGTGCCAGCAAGTCTAGTATAAATGTTTTGCTTCACTTGGCAGGCATATTCATCAGTAAAAATTAATAATATAGCATTCTTGCTTAATACACCTTTTAAAATCTTGCTTTTGTGACTTGCCCCTCTGAGCCTTTTAACACCAATCTATATGATAAGGTTTTTCTTCGATACTCAGAAAGCAGCAGATCCAGGTCCAGTGATGTACTTTTCTCAATAAAGTCTTACAGAAGAGCTTATGGAATTTTATATGTTTTATGGAAACTCCAAGAGACCTGGCCTCCACATATCTTACAAATAACATTCATGAGAAGTATTGTTTAGGCCAATCAAGTATTCATATCATGAATATCTTCTTTGTAAAGGGAAGATTAAAGGGTATTTGTTTTTGTAAAGCTTCTTGACTTGTTTTCAGAACCACACTTCCTAATAACAGCCATTAATTATGTAATTTGAGGATATTTTTCATACTTGAAGATTTTGTAAAAACACGAAGAAATAACCCCATCAAGTTATTTGATGGATATTAACAAACTGATTCTAAACTTTATATGAAGAACAAATGATCCTAGAATAGTCAATACACTATTGAAGGAGAAGAACAGAGTTGGAGTACTGACACTGCTCAACTTTGAGACTTACTATGAAGCCACAGTAATCTAGACAACGTGATATTGGTAAAAGAATAGACAAATAGATCAATGGAACAGAATTGAAGTAAACCCACATAAATAAAGTTAACTGATCTTTGACTGAGGATCAAAGACAATGCAATGGAAAGATAGTCCTTTCAACAAAAGATGGTGGATTGACTGAATATTCACATGCAAAAAAAAAAAAAAAAAAAGGAATCTATCTATAGACCTCACATGCTTTGCAAAAATTAACTCAAAATGAATCATGGATCTGAGTGCAAAATGCAAACTATAAAACTCCACGAAAATAAGGTAGAAGAAACTTAGGTGGACTTGGAGTGATGCCTTTTTACCCCAAATACACAATCCATGAAAGAAAGAATTGATAATTAAAATTTTAAACTTAAAAAAAATTAAAAACTTCTGCTCTGCCAAACATAATGCCATGATGCTTAGAAGATAAGCCACAGACTTCTTTCTGAGAAAATATTTGCAAAAGACACTTCTCATAAAGGACTTTTATCCTTACATACAAAGAATTCTCAAAACCCAAGAGTAATAAAACAAACAACCAAAGTAAAAAATGGGTCAAAGACCTTAATACATACTACACCAAAGAAGATATCTACAGATGGCAAATAAAGATATAAAAGATGCTGCACATCATAAGTCATCGGAGAAATTCAAATTAAAATAATGAGATACCAAAACACCCCTATTAGAATGGCCAAAGTCCAGAACATGGACAATACCAAATGCTGCTGAGGATGTGGAGTAACTTTTTTACACATTGCTGGTGGGAACACAAAATGATACAGCCATTTTGGAAGACAGTTTGGCACTTTCTTACAAAACCAAACATAAGATCTAGTTATTGCACTCTTTGATATTTACCCAAAGCAATTGAAAACTCATGCCCTACCCAGATTTATAGCACCTTTCTCAATAATTGTCACAACTTGGAAACAACCAAGAAAAATGAATGGTTAAATAAACTGTGGTACATCCAGACAGTGGAATAGTTTTTAGTACTAAAAATAATTTAGCTATCAAGCCATGAAGGGAACTTAAATGCACATTGCTTAGTGAAAGAAGCCAATCTGAGCAGGTGACATACTGTATGAATCCAACTATATGACACTCTAGAAAAGGCAAAGCTATAGGAACAATAAAAAAAAAGTCAGTGTTTATTAGAGGAGGATGGGGCCATGAATAGGCAGAGCACAGAGGCTGTTTAGGGCAGTAAAAATATTCTGTATGATAATATAATGATGGATACATGTCATTATACATTTGTCTCAGCCAATAGAAAGTATAACAACAACTGTGGACCCTAAGATAAACAATGAACTTGGAATAATTATGATGTGTCAATGTTAGTTCATCCTTGGTTAAAAAAAAAGTTCCATTCTTGTGAGTGATGTTGAAATGATATGCATTAATGGGAGTAGGGGAAGCATATAGGAAATTCATCTACTTCCCTCTCAGTTTTGCTGTAAACCTAAAACTACTCTAAAAAACAGGCATTTAAAAATAAATATTTATATAATGCTACATGGCTTATAAATGATTAAATATGTATACACTATGCTACAAAAGTGAAAAAAAGGAAAAAAGAAATAGCAGGTAGATGATATTCAATTGATGATAGAATTTATAGATGATAAACTTGTTAATACAAGGAAGCATGGAATGTAACCTAACCAATTAAATCTAACATAGAGAAGAAAATGCAGACATGATAGTCTTTAAATTCATGAATGACTAGCATAAAGAAGGAGTATAGTTATTCTGCATTAATCTAAGTGTCAGAACTAGACTAGTGAGTATGAGGTAGAGGGTATGAGGTAGAAAGAAACTAGATTAATATCAAGATGACTTAAAGCAAATAGATCCACCCAACATAAGAATATTGGATCTTTTAAATAGTGAGCTCTTTCTTGATCCCTGGAAGAGTTCAAGCAGAGGTTAGATAACACTCATCAGGAAGCCTATTAAGTGCATTCTAAGAATTTTTTTTTAAATTATTCTAAATCTAAAATGTGTGACTTTTATATAACTCTTACATACTTGTATTCCAGCACTAATTGAAAGGTCAAGTATACACACACACACACACACACACACACACACACTTAGGTGCCTCTTGATTGTTTTGCAAGTTAATTTATCTTGTCTCTTTCAATCATTTAAAATTTTAAATCATTTTTATTTAGGTACTGTTATTTTATTCAATGAATCAAATAATATATTTCTTAATATAGTATTTTGTCTTAAATTTAATTAGGATTTTAAGAATAGGATTACTGGCTTTCAATAGATTTCACCAATCATTTTTCTTTTCTTTTTCTTTAAACATATGTTCTGGATCATGTATTCTAGGATTTGTGGAACTCAAGTTGTAATTCCAAGGCTTAGTGAGCCAGAAAGTCACTTTAGTTTTCTATAGTTTAGCAAGTGAACTTTATCAAGAGAGAGACATATGGCTGTGTGTGTGCATGTGTGTTTCCACTTGAACATTCATTCGCCAGTATATTGGGACCCCAAGTCATCCACTTTATTCTCGCAGTGGAGAACTATATATATTTTTTTGCAGTCCTGTGGTGAGGTCAGCAACCCTCACAGAAGAAGAGTTGGAATAGATTCCCTTTATTTTAGACTTAGACTATCACAGGTAATATAACACAAATGCAAGTCTACAACTCATAGTTTCTAAAAGCATAGCCACATTGGGAGACCTAAACTGAATTCACTCTCACCTTGTGAATCATCAAAACTTTGTCAGTTGGGTTATGGCTATAGGATGTGGTGTTGATGATGCATGAGGTGAGGGGAAAAATAAAAGCACAAAACTCCATCTGTTTCTGAGGCTGCAGGCAGATGGGCTTAGCACTGCTACTTTCGAAAACAAAACAAAAGATAACCATGTCATCATTTCATTTTTAAATTGAGCACATTTTCTGCTTAAGTCAGCAAATACCAATATATAGGGACTGCCTTGATATCAGATTTATATGTTCTTAGCTAATTTTAGAGGAGGGGCAAGTAGACTGGAATCTCATGGCCTGATTTTATTGGACACAAGGAGGAAAGATGACTGACATGACATGAAACTGATGATGAAACTGACCTAACATAACGAATGGTCTCTACTAACCATCCATTAAGTAGGTTTTGTATAAAGGCATTAGACACAGTTCTCTTCCTCCTGTTTTTCATTTCTTCCTTTCCTGAATAACTTGCATCTAAGCTGTAAGCAATGGAGAACTCCAGAAGATAGACTTGGGAAATGTTGTCTGTTTAGCCTTGGCCCCATATATGAGCAACTCCTTGTAGCAGTCAGGACAGGTACAGATTTTCCTCAACTTACAATGAGGTTACATCCTGATAAACCCAACATAAGTAGAAAATACTGTTAAGTTGGAAACACGTAATATGCCTAAGCTTCTGAACGTCAGAGTTTATCCTACCCTACCTTAAATGTGCTCAGAACACTTCCAGTAACCAAACTATTAGGCAAAGTCATCTAAACAAAGCCTATTTTATGCCAAATTGTTGACACTCTCATGGAATTTATTGAATACTATACTGGAAGTAAAAACAGAATGTTTGTAAGTGTATCTATTGGTTGTTCAGCCTTCTGATCACCAGGCTGACTGGGAGCTGCAGCTCACTGCTGTTGCCCAGCATCACAGAGTCCCCTACCACCTATCACTAGCCCATGGAAGCATCACAGTTTATAATTCAATCTATGGTTTTTACTGAATGTGTACTGCTTTTACACTATCATAAAATCAAAAAATCCTAAGTCAAACCATCCTCAGTCAGGGCCCATCTGTGTTTAAGAAGGTCCCAATCATGCAGGGATAGTAAAAAGCTCAGAATATTTTTTTCAAAATTAGAGCTATTTTATGATTCTGTTCTATAATCTTAACCATTTTTCAAAAATGTCAGGCAGGATTAAAACCATGCTGCAATGATCAAAAGAGCTTGATTAGCTTAGTGAAAGTCAAAAAGATCATGTTTAGTGAACCTTTGAGGGAATCAGTCCCTTGTGAGAAGAGACCCAGGAATATCCGGCCTCCAGAAGGCCTGTACTAAGTATTATTCCCTTTTAGGGATTGCTTACTCAGATAGTCATGGTAAAGGCATCATTCCTCTAGAACAGAGCTTTTTAGCCTGGGGCTGTTTTGCCCCCAGGAAATAGTTGATGAAGACTAGAGCCAATATTGGTTCTTACCTCTGGGTGGGGGAAGGGATGGATGCCAAGACATCTACTGAGTAGAAGCTAGAGATGCTGTTAATTATCCAATAGTGTGCAGGGCTGTCATTCACAAGAAAGTTTTATTCATTCTAAAATCTCAATAGTGTCAAGGCTGACAATCTCTGCTCCAGGTATTTATTTGGACTGGCCTTTAATTTTGTTTTAACATTTTATTTATTTTTGAGAGAGAGAGATAGTGCGTGAACAAGAGAGGGTCAGAGAGAGGGGGAGACACAGAACCCGAAGACAGGCTCCAGGATCTGAGCAAGCTGTCAGTACAGAGCTCGAAGCAGGGCTCAAACCCACTAACCATGGGATCATGACCTGAGCTGAAGTCGGAGGCTCAACCGACTGAGGCACCCAGGCACTGGACTGGCCTTTAAATATCAACCACCTGATATCCTGTCCCTCCATCAATTCTAAGACACACATGAGAACTTGGCTTAGTGTATTATTGAATTATGTATTGATAAAAGCATGGGCTTCTGAGTTAAATGGCCTGGGTTTGAGTCCTAGTCAGTGAATTGTGGAACTTCTGGCCACTTACTCTCCTCTTTGAACCTCGGGGCTGACAGGTCTCTAAGGTTTCCTGTGAGGACTGAATGCCAATGTATTTAAATGTATATAAATGATAGTGAAAATAAATGAAGGGAATGGAAGTAGATATTCTGTAATTACAATACCTCTTTATTAATTGGGTCAAGAGACATGTATGAAGTTCACATACTTGGCACTATGCGAAGTGTTTCATTCTATACTTCATTACCTTGTTTAAATGGCAAAGCTTCTAGCTCTTCTTTTATTTTTCCTGTGTTGATCACTTATCAACAATTATTAGCATTGCCACTATACAGGCTAAGCAAAAGAGGAGAGAAAACAAAGAGTAAGATTTACCAAACCACTAATGATTTGGTTGTTGCATGTACTTTTCATTACATTGAAAAATAAGTTACACATATTAAGAAAAAGGAACATGCTACTTATAGGATCTATATATTATTACTCATACTGCTGTCAGTCTCAACTTTGCTTAAGTCTTTGTGAGGAAGAGTAGAAAGTGGATTTAATGATATGTTAAGATAGGGGTAGGCCTTGTATTCCCACTAAATTTTATTCATATAGGCATGCTTTTCACATTCCCATCAGAAAACAGTTTTAGTGTCTTCAGTTCTTACATTCCATTTTTGACATGGCAAATGTTATGTCTGAAAACATATTTATTATTTACATTGTAGAAGCATAGCATTTTTGGAGTAGGAAATGACCATGTAGATCTTGTAGTATAGCTCTCTGCTTTACAAACAAAGAATCTAAGGCCCATGTAAAGAATCTAAGCATGTTATAACATGCTCAAAGTATAGCTCAAAGGAAATTTTTTTCTGAATATTTCTTGAATTCATATACTGTTTTTCATTCAAATATTTAAAGATAAAAAAACTTTACACAATGGATATTAAAGACAATATGTGGGCCCAGAAGGTGTTAACTAAGCATTTAAATAGCATTCAGTAGCCATCATGAATTTGCTATTATCTTATGAACTTGGAGGATAAGATTTTTATCTTACCCAATTCATACTGGAGGCTATTACAAAAAGCCATTACTTATTGTTACATGGTTTAACATTTCTCGGGCACCAACACTGAAGTGAGGGGCGAGATGAAAGTCAGGTTTGGGAGGAAGGGAGATGGAGAAAAAAAAAATTTTTTTAGTGCATAGTATTTTTTTCTTTTAGATTTTATATGAATCTCAAAACATAGATATTAATAGAGGTTAGCCTTTATACTATACATTAATGGGCTGAGAATGAATCCTTTGCCCAACCTTCTGACTAGTATAACTTGGGTCATTTTTGTTTTATGTGTTTTAAAGAAAATGGGTAGCAGATTTGAAATTGGAAATTAATAACATTCAAAAAATCTAATTCTACACGAAATATGTCTCTAGAAAAATAAAATTTTTTAGAGAAATAAAATGGAAGAAAAAGTAATGTTTCACTACAAAGCAAGACTTTTTTTTTTCTAGTTACCAACGAATCGGGCTCCACTTGTCCTTAGTTGTTTGTTTGTTTGTTTGTTTGTTTTTTGAGGATCATCAGTATAGAATGGAGAAATACAACCAGTGTGCAAATACACTAATATGTTGATAATAAAAAGCATGACAAACATTCACTATTGGCATTTTCATATATTGGCTCATATGTAAAAGAGTAGTGTTTGGAAGGGAGATCTAAAACCTGGCAAGGAAGACTCATTTTAATCTAAATCCTATCACAATATCTGGATTAAAATAATTCATGCAGTGTTTATTCTTCAGTCCTTTACTTAAATGTAAAACTAGAATATTGGAGTCACAGGAAACATGGAGGTATACTACTGTCTACATAGTAACACCGCATCTTGGATTTATTCTGATCTCTACAGAGTAAAGATGATTTTGTAATAAATATTCTAGTAGCTTAATGAAATAATGTATAAAATATATTTTTAAAAGTTAGTGAGAAATGGTAGATATTCAAATGTCATTTCCTTTTTCTTTACCAATATGCAACATTACTGTTATATAAAACAACAAATATATAGAGGCTAAGTTATTTAAGATTTAAGGAAAAATCAATCTCTCTCTTATTTATGTCTCCATCTCTGAGTCTCTTTCTGTCTCTCTCTCTTCCTTACTCCCTCCCTCTCCCTCCCTTTCACCTTCCACCTTTTCCTTGCTATGCATTCATACATATGCATGTATGATTTTTAAAGTTAGTAAGGTTATACTTTGGCAGAAAAACAAACACTTGAATGTTGGCCTACTTGAGTGGTCACTCTATTTTCTTTACCTATTTTGGCATGTCCCACCTCATGTCTCTTAGAATATTTGTTTTGCAGATATAAACACACACACACACACACACACACACACACACACACACACAAATGGCATATATGTATGTTAGTTCATGGTCAAAAAGTTTGGTATATACCAATTTAAAGGTTTTTTTCTAGGGGCACCTAGGTGGCTCAGTGGGTTAAGTATTCAACTTCAGCTCAGGTCATAATCTCGCAGTTCATGAATTCGAGCCTATTTTGGGCTCTATACTGACAGCTCAGAGCTCAGAGCCTGCTTCAGATTCTGTCTCTCTCACTGCTTTTCCCATACTCACACTCTGTCTCTCTCTCTCTTAAGAATAAATATTTGGGGCACTTGGGTGGCTCAGTTGGTTAAGCATCGACTTCAGCTCAGGTCATGATATCCTGGTTCATTATTTCAAGCCCCACGTCAGGCTCTGTGCTGACAGCTCAGAGCCTGGAGTTTGTTTCAGATTCTGTGTCTCCCTCTCTTTCTGCCCCTCTCCCTGCTCACATTGTGTCTCTCTTTCTCTGTCTCTGTCAAAAATAAATAAGCATTTTAAATAAAGAATAAATATTAGGAAACAAATTTTTAAATACAAAAAGAAAGCTTGTTTTCTACAAGACACTTCAGAGCCTTTAGTATTTTTGCATAGACTATGAATTTCCAAAAAGTGTATTAATCTAAACATTTTCCAAAGAACCCACATTTTCCATGAAACATAATTTTCGAATGTGCATTACACTTCAGAGTTGAAAGTGATAGAAAAGGGTTCTGTAAAAAATCCAGCTTTTTCCATTTTACTATCAAAAAAATACAGGTACTCATGTCCTTTATTTAAGAGAAGAGAATTAAAAATTGGGATGTGGAAAAAAGATATATTTCATTTTTCAGAAGAGGACTTATTTTGTGTTATCTTCCAGTTAACACAAGAAAATTTCTTTATTTCCTAATAACCTAGTCTATCAGGACTAATACAGTTAGCTCTGATGGTAATTCTGTGGTTGAGCTTTAAACAATAAATCATTTTATTTTGATGGAATGGGATTTCTTATTTAAATGAATGAATGAAGTCTTGTAGATGGCTACAATGTCCTTCACCGTGTTTGGTTTTTTTGACAAGTTCCACCCTTTTATCTTATCAGGAAGCATTTGGTCATTTCATGAATTATTCTTTGTGTAATGCCCTTTCATTCTTTCTTCTTTCTCCTAACATTCACGTCCCAAGAGAAGTTAAAATGAAAAATGAATGAGTGTATAATCTCCAATCCATGGAATCTGTGATCAGACCTGTAAAAACCTAAGAAAAGCCCCTGTTCAACAAACACAACAGAAGATTCAACTATCTCAGGCAGAGTGTGCACGGAAATGGTTGTGTAATGTGTTTCCAACTCTAGGATCTCTGATATCACTGTATTTGTTTCTAAGAGCCAAGCCCTAAAGTACCCCGGCCAGGAGCTGTCCAGGTGCCAGCTGCCAGTCAGCAGTTCTTCGCTCAAACCAGATTGTAAATCCTGCACTTTAAGTGGAGAGTCTACAAACAGCGGGAGAATTTTCTGCTGCCCACAGAGCATGTTGCTCTGCCTTCTGGAACTGGGAGAGGAGAATCAAATATACCATGTGACCATTGCAAACTGATCTGCAACGTGGAATTTATAGAGGTCATGGGATATCAGTAATTCATCTTAAAGTGGTACTTTATTATAATTTCTGTTCTGGCCCATTTATTCCCACACCATTTCATTACTTCAAGGTTCATTTTTTCTTATCATAAATATAGTCTAGTCCAAACTGTTTTTTTTTTTTAATGTTTTATTTATTTCTAGGAGAGAGAGAGAGACAGCGTGAGCAGGGGAGGGTCAGAGAGAGAGGGAGTCACAGACTGAAACAGGCTCCAGGCTCTGAGCTGGCAGTCAGCACAGAGCCTGACGCGGGGCTCGAACCCACGAACCGCGAGATCATGACCTAAGCGAAAGTCGGACGCTTAACCGACTAAGCCACCCAGGCGCCCCTAGTCCAAACTTTCTTAATTAAAATGTGGCTGCACTTTTTTTTCCTTGCAAACTCCCAGATGTGTCCTAAATGGCAGTTTTCTTTTCAACAGGGTTCTAAGAACTTTGTAGAGTGAGTTAAATTAATGGCCTTTCCTTTCTAGCTTCTTACTAATAGAGCAAAAGGATGCTTCCAAATAGTGCAGGCCTCTCCCTAGTTTGAGTAGTTCAGCAGGTGTTCTGAAGCCCATCTGACATCCATCAAAGGCCCAGCTAGTTTCATTTAACCCATCTACTTTGATTACACATATCTACTCTCTTGGGGCTTAAGACCTGTGCTCATCTGAGACTCAAGACCTTCCTTGCCTCAGGCAGCAAGTCTACCCTCCTGCTTAAGAACAAACAAACAAAAAAAAAAAAAAAAGAAGAAGAAGAAGAAGAAGAAGAAGAATAAAATTAAAGAAACAAAAAGGAAAAGAAATGACCAAAACAACAACAACAAAATAAAGCTCACAAACCATCTCTTTCTCAAGCTAAACTAGCTGGGGCTATGATTGACTTTCCTCACTTGGAAACTACAGATGCTCCACCAAGCCAAGACCTTTATAAAGCATCTGGATAGCTTCTCCAGGAGTGAATAGATTGTCAGAAGGCTTTCCATCTAGATACTCAATGGACCAAGTGAACATTTTTCTCTAAACATCTTCGGTTGAAGGGACTTTTAAAAATTCCCTTTGCACAAATACAGATGGCTTTACTAAGAGAATATCAACTTTGTTCTTAAGTCTTAGGAATCTAATTTTACAATCTGTACCATCTGAGAACAGACGTTGGAAAAGTAAGTCATATGGTCACGCTTACTACCAATTTCTTGGAAAGCTGTTACCTGGAGATGCTAGTGAAATGGCCCAAATATGGGATGACTGTGGAGTCAGAGGACTATATTTAGTACTTACAAGAGATTATCTGAAGGCTCTCCAGCAGCTCTTGTACTAATTTCAAAACTCGTCTGGATAGTTCTATGCATATATGTAGAAATGTGCTTAGTTCATACTCCATGACTAGGGCCCTAACTTTAAGAGATGAACCATGTAATGATTTCCATCTACGAATTGTGGGATGTGTTTCTGGCTGATACTCTAATGAAGGCATATCAGCAACTCAAGGCTTAGAAGGGTAGAAGGCTCAAGGTGTTGCAATCTATATAGAACACCAAACAGAACCAAAGGAGTCTTTTTATACAAACGACTCCTAGGGTGCTTGAGAAATTCCAGTAATTTACATGCTGACATGTTTTTCCCCTCTAGACTGATGACTGAGATATATAGAAATTATATGCTCTAAACTGTGGTGAATTTTCTTTCCTCCTTTGCTGTGCTCTTTTCATGTTTTATTCTCCCGCCCTCCCTTTAGTTTATTCTCTCCATGAAATCACCACAGGACTTCTCCAGACCAAAGTGTCCCACTTTGTATATAGACTTGCATTTAAGTCAAGTGTCAGAGCCTTTGGGGCGTCTGGGGCTCAGTCGGGGCACCCGGGTGGTTCAGTCGGTGAAGTGTTCAACTTTGACTCTGGTTATGGATCTTGTGTCTTATGAGTTCGAGCCCTGCATGGGGCTCTTCGCTGACAGCATGGAACCTGGAGCCCGCTTCAGATTCTGTCTCCCTCTCTCTCTGCTCCTCTCCACTCTCTCTCTAAAGTAAATAAACTTAAAATTAAAAAAAAAAAGAAATGTCAGAGATGGTATCCTTTAATTGTGCACACTCATAAGTAGTTTATGCAGATTAGTTTTGGTTTTTTCTTTCTAGTGAATGTGTCAGTTCTTGGAAGACAAAAGTTATGCCTTTCACTGTTTATGCATCCCATGGATCAGGACAGTGGAAGATACAGAACTTGTCTCTCACTAGGCCTGTGCTTCAGAATGGGAAGGGGTCCGTTTATTCATTCATGCTCTGCTATAATCAGTGATTGAGTTTGTCTGGACTTTGTCCTGTAAAAAGAACCAGACCTTTTCAATGCATCAAATATAAAAAGAAAAAAACAACAGGAATCAGATCTAATTAATAATAATATAAAAGCCAATTTCACAGCCCATTACTTCAAGCAGACCAATATGGGAATATTGAAGGGGGACTTGAACAAACATGGGCGTTCATATTCGTGGTCTTCAGAGTGACCCATAGTCAAGTCGAGGAGAAGTGGAACTTCCTTGTATTCCCTCCCCAGCTGATAGTTTCTGGCTCCATTAACCCAGGCTGTTATGCAAAGGAAAAAGAATCAGGAGGAAATTTCAAGCCCAACCTCCTCAGTTTGCTTCATTAATAAGGCTACAAACTCTTTGTCAGGTTCCTCCTCCCTTTACCCCTCCCTTTCTCTTTCCGTTTCGTTTAACTGAAAGCAATTCATCTCATTTTAATTAATTTTTACTTGAAGCATTATCACCCTGAGTATAAAGGCAAAAAGTTTTTTTTTTTTAATTACAAAGCTAACGGCATTAATTACTAGTACAGTGAATGCATCGGCGAACGCAAGCTGAGTGGCTTCCAAGGAGCTGAGGCAGCAACTGGTGAACATCTCAACAGCTGGAAAAGGCTTAGTCACAAAGGAGAAACCTTTCTATGGCAACAATACGAAGGCTGTCTTCACACTGATTGAGCCACTGTTTAATTGAAGGTGACATAGCCCACAGTCTAGGGACAGCACTATTGCATTACAAGGAAAAGGTTATTTGTAGAGTCTCTCTGGACTTCCCACTAGGTCTACTGTAGATAGGAAACTCAGAAACCAAACAAATTTTGAAATATATGAAAATGGCTGTGATAGTACATCACTACAATATGTGTGAATGGAATATCAAATGTCCTTTCCCCCACAAATTTAGTTTTTGCCCTATTACTTAAGAAGCATTCTCATGATGTACAAAAAAGCTAAAACCCAATAACTAATTCATGGCTGGCTAATAGGGAGTGTTTGTAAGATCAGAAGGTCTGCATGTTAACCTGGTAAAGATAAGCAAAAGTATTCTACTCACAAGCTTGAAAGACTCAGTAAGTACAACAGAGCAGAGCCTTTTAAGTGTGTGTGTGTGTGTGTGTGTGTTTTTCCTTCATGCAACATGTATATTCTCTGTCAACCAAAATGTCATGAAGACACATCCCTGTAACTTTGTAGACAGCTCATAGAGCAAGTAGGCCCCTTTTTGCCCCAACACTTCCATAATCTGCTGCCAATGGATTATACACTACTCTGCATCTCTGTCATTCTCTGCACGCCCCTCAAAACTTTCTTCACTGGCAGTCTCCTTTGATTCCAGACATTTCTCCATGCTTATTTAAAATATACCCCCCCACACACAAATCTTCCCTAAATTTCCTTGTAAATCGGTTACCCTTTCTTGTTCTTTCTCCATTACATTTTTTAGTTACTAAGGTATAGTACTTAAATATGCCTCTGAAAACCTACCTGGACCACGTGTAAGATCTGAAATTATTTAGGGAAATAGAGAATTTTGCCCAATAACCTCTGAAGTCTTTGAAGATGCTTTTACACCTTCTTTGGAAACTCTACCAAAGACATCAGACCCCTCTTCCCTTTTGTTTTGTCTTCGTTTTCCCCAATACATAAACTAATATAAATATAAAATAGTACTTTTTGCTCCAATTTAGATTTTTATTTTTTAAATTTTATTTCATATTTAATTATTGAAAAATTATATATTTATTAGTTTCTTTCTGTAAGGGTAAAGTACTTCAAGAAGATTTTATANTTTTTAAAAATATCACTGTAGCCTTACTTATGAACTTAACTACAAATGATTATAGCTTTCCTTTTTTTTAAGAGCTCATTTGTGTAATTTTATTTTTTATTTTTATTTTATTTCTACAAATAGTTTATTGTCAAATNGAATAGTTTATTTTTGCTCTTGATTCTTTTACTTTTGGGGATGAATCAAGTAAGAAATTGCTGCAGTGGAGGTCAAGGAGGTTTCTTCCTGCTTTCTCCTCTAGGATTTTGATGGTTTCCTGTCTCACGTGCAGGTCCTTTATCCATTTNTGGGATGGTGATGCCTCCCATTTTGGTTTTCTTCTTCCATATTACTTTGGCTCTTCGGGGTCTTTTGTGCTTCCATGCAAATTTTAGAATAGTTTGTTCTAGTTTTGAGAAGTATGCTGGTGCAATTTNTTAAACAACAGTGGTGAGAATGTAAATTCCTGTCGTGTTCCTGATCTCAAGGGGAAAGTTCTCAGGTTTTCCTCATTGAGCATGATGTTAGCTGAAGGCTTCTCATAGATAGCTTTTATGATGTTTAAGTAAGTTCCTTCTATCCCAATTTTCTGTAGGGTCTGTACTAAGAAGCGATGCTGTATTTTTGTCAAATCCTTTTTCTGCATCTATCGACAGGATCATATGGTTTTTATCTTTTCTTTTGTTAATGTGATGTATCACACGATTGATTTGCGAATATTGAACCAGCCCTGTAACCCAGGAATGAATCCCACTTGATTTTGGTGGATGATTCTTTTTATGTTGGATTCGAGTTGCAAGGATCTTGTTGAGGATTTTTGCATCCGTATTCTTCCAGGATATTGGCCTGTAGTTCTCTTTTGTTTTTTTGCTGGGTCTCTGTCTGGCTTGGGAATCAGAGTGATGCTGGCTTCATAAAATGAATCTGGAAGTTTTCCTTCGATGACTATTTTTTGAAATAGCTCGAGAAGAATTGGTATTATTGTTTTAAACCTCTGGTAGAATTACCCAGGGAAGCCATCAGGTCCAGGGCTCTTAATTGTTGGGAGATTTTTGATAACTGATTCAATTTCTTCACTAGTTATGGGTCTGTTAAGATTTTCTATCTTTTTCCATGTGAATTTTGGTAGTGAGTGTATGTTTAGGAATTTGTCCATTTCTTCTAAGTTGTCCAATTTGTTGGCATATAATTTTTCATAGTATTCCCTGATAATTACTTGTATTTATGAGAGGTTGGTTGTAATAAGTCCATTTTCATTCATGATTTTGGATGCTCTCTCTTCTTTTTGAGAAGCCTGGCTAGAGGTTTGTCAATTTTGTTTATTTTTTCAAAATACCAACTCTTGGTTTCATTGATCTGTTCCATTGTTTCTTTGGTGTCTATGTTTTTTATTTCTGCTCTTATTTTTACTATTTCTCTTCTTCTACTGGGTTAGGGGTGCTCTTGTTGCTCTGTCTCTAGTTCCTTTAGGTGAACTGTTAGATTTTACACTTGCACTTTTTTTAATTTTTTGAAATAGGTATTTTTGAATTCCTATTTCTTGAAATAGGAGTCCAGTGTACTTTCCTCTTAGGACTGCCTTTGCCACATCCCATAGAGTTTGGATTGTTGTATTTTCATNATCATCCCTTGTTATTGTATTTAATTTAAAGTGCAGTTTGTCCAATATAAGTATAGCTACTTATATTGCTTATATTGCTACTCCAGCTTTATTTTGACTTCCCGTTGCATGATATATATTTATCCATCCCCTTACTTTTAATCTGAAGGTATATTCCAGTCTAAATTGTGTTTCTTGTAGACAGCAAATAGATGGAATTTGGTTTTTCTACCCATTTCGCTACCCTATGTCTTTTGATTGGAGCATTCAGCCCATTTACATTCAGTGTTATCATTGAAATATGTGAGTTTAGAGTAATTGTGTCCTTTGTGGGATTCATGCTTGTGGTGGTGTCTCTGGTATCTTGTGTTCCTTGCAACAGTTCCCTCATAGAGTCCCCCTCAGGATTTCTTGTAGGGTAATTTAGTGGTGACAAATTCTTTCAATTTTTGTTTATTTGGAAAGACTTTTATCTCTCCTTCTATTCTGAATGACAGGCTTGCTGGGTAGAGGATTCTTGGCTGCATATTTTTTCTGTTCATTACATTGAAGATTTCCTGCCATTTCTTTCTGGCCTGCCAAGTTTTATTAGATAGGTGTGTCACCACTCTGATAGGTTTCCCTTTGTACGTTAGGGTCCTTTTCTCCCTAGCTGCTTTCAAAATTCTCTCTTTGTCCTTATATTTTGCCAGTTTCACTATGATATGTCGTGCAGATGATCGATTCAAGTTACATCTGCGGGGAGTTCTCTGTGCCTCTTGAATTTCAACTTCTACTTCCCTCTCCAGGTCGGGGAAGTTCTCTGCTATAATTTGTTCCAGGACTCCTTCAGCACCTTTCCCTCTCTCTTCCTCTTTTGGAATTCCTATGATAAGCATATTGTTCCGTTTGATTGTAGCGCTGAGCTCTCGATCTTTTCTTTCATGTTCCTGCATCAGTTTATCTCTCTTTTTCTCAGTTTCTTCTTTTTCTATAATAGTGTCTTCTAAATCACCTATTCTCCTTTCTGCCTCTTCAATCCGTACATTGGATGCCTCCAGTTTATTATGTATCTCATTTATCACACTTTTTAATTCACCATAAATATTTTTAAGCTCAATATTGTTTGTAGCCAGTTTCTCTTATGTCCTCCATGCTTTTTTCAAGCCCAGCAATTAATTTTATGATTATTGTTCTAAATTCTTGTTCAGTTATGTTGCTTATATCTGTTTTGAGCAGTTCTCTAGCTGTCATTTCTTCCTGGAGTTTCTTTGGAGGAGAGTTCTTCCATTTCATCATTTTGGTTAACTTTCTATCTCTTGTTACTTTTAAAACCTTGTTGTACACACAGCCCCTGCGAGTTCTGCTGTATTAGAGAGGGCTCTTTTGACTGTTCAGTGCCTGTCTGTTCAGGAAGTGTTCTTTGGAATGTGTCTCTTGGTTTCTCTTGTTGAGCGTTTGGTTATTTTGTTTCCCTACTGGTAGTGGTATTTGGGACTCTCCACCATGTGTAGTTTGGCTTGTTTCTTGAGGCAGCCCTGGAAAAAGAATACAGACAACCACAGAGGGAACACAGGTACACAAACGCACAGACAAAACCAATAAACACGCAAACCCAGGCTCAGGTAAAAACAGCTACAACAACAACAAAACAGCTCTCTGGAGGGGGTGGGAGTGGTTTGGTGTAGGCAGGTCTTGTCTCCACTGTGTCCGCTGGCCACCCTGAGGCCCCTCCTTGGTGGTTGTGGGGAGAAGAATGGCATCGCCCCAGTCCCTTCTCAGCCAATTGTTGCAAATCACTTCTTCATCCGGTCTCCGTGTACTGAGGATGTAGCCAAGTTGGGCTGAGTTCTATGCCCCACACCCCGCCTGATTCCAGGTCCCAGTCCATGGGCTTTGTTATAGCGCCCTGAACAGTCCAGCTGTTCGCTCCTTCCCTGTTGCCTGGGGGTTGTGTGGGGGGTAGGGGAAGTGTTGCAGCCTCAGATCCACCGGGGTCAATCAGCGATACAACCCCAGTGCGTTTGGGAACATAGCAACTTCAGGTCCGCAGAGTCTGAGTCATTGCAGCGCTCCGCCACCGCTTCAGCGGGCCACGCGTGCACCGCTGCTGCTTCACAGGGCGCTGGCACCGCTTCACCGGGTCGCCACCGCCGCTGCCGCCGCTGCCGCTTCACCCGGTGCCGGTACCGCATCCGCAGGCATTGCTGCCTGTTCACTGGGCCGCCGCTGCCATGGATGGTGCCGGGCGCACGGCAGTTCAGTTTTTCCTGGCGCCTCCTGGGACCAGGGCACCTAGTTCAAAGTCAGCACCCCAGCCAGAGCTAAAAAACACTGTCTTTCCAAGCCGAGGTTTTTCTCTTCTCCAGGGACGGTTCTATGAGCAATCTCAGCTTTTCTTTCCTTTCCCCTGGACTCGAGGCAGCTCCCCACCGCTCGCCGGTTTATCGCTCACTGCAGCTGCACGCAAGCCGGGTTCCCTCCCCTCCCTCCGTGTCTCTGGGTCCCGTCCCGCTTTTATCTTCCCCAGTTCACACTCACGCACTTATGAGGTTTCCTTCCCAGTGCACTCTGTCTCTTTCTTCCCAAACTCCTGTGGCTCAGTGTCCTATGACTTCGGGCCTTCTCTGTTTGAGGGATGGGTGCAGGCGAAATGCAGGCGAAATGTATGGAGCTCCCTACTTCTCCGCCATTTTGCTTCCTCTCCTATTAAAGCATTTCTATGGGAACAATATGTTGCCAGTTCTAAGCGACGGAATTATAAATGAAATTTTGGAATGTGTACTTTGTATATTGGCAATTGCTTGTAGCTGTTGGTAATCAGGCGTGTAACTCAGTCATATCCATATAGCAAATTTATTTCTAGCCTAACAAAATTTCAAATGAGCAGGAGTTTCCAGCTAATTTTACATATGTTGTGTTAATATGGGTCTGAATTTAGATTTCACTTGTAACTACTCTGAGAATATATTATAACTTTTAGATTTCCTTTTGTTTCCTTAAATAAATAAATGATTATTATGTTCTTATTTGAGGATGTGAAAGGCAAATGTTTCTGCTGATTTTTCTCTGAATATCTTAATCTTGCAGAATAAGACTATAATCCCCCCCAAGAAAATACTTTCAAAGGAAGGTTTGATATCCCTTGTTTGTGAAATTTCCATAATAACAGCTTACAAAACATAATAAAAATTTAGAGAATATTAATTGCTGAATTTATTCAAATTTTTATGAAACCTGACATTTATTTGGATTTGAATTTGTCAAACATCATTATGACTTTCTTAATCTAGATGGTTTCACTGATCCCTGGAGTAACATGATGAAGCTGATACTTGCCAAGTGGTTCTTCCAGTTCTCATTTGAAAGAGCCTGTAGGAAATACTAGATGACCTATAGAGTAAAATAAGCAAGAATAGCTGCTTGCCCAAATGCCCCCAACTTTCTTCATGATTAAAGGGGGAATTAATGTTAATCTCCTTTTGAGAATCCAGATTAGTTCTCTTATGGTACCTACATTTGCTTTACATGACATGTTTTCCTTATGACAGCACATAGAATTGACCTCTCTTATTTTGCCACATTCTTTTCACACTTAACAAGAACAAAGTGGGGGTGCCTGGGGGGCTTAAGTACCCAACTCTTGGTTTCAGCCAAGTCATGATCTCACAGTTTGTGAGATCAAGTCCCACAAAGGGCTCTGTGCTGACAACATGGAGCCTGCTTGGGATTCTCCCTCCTCCTCTCTCTTTGCCCCTCCTCCACTTATGCTCTCTCTCTTTCAAAATAAATAAATATTTTTTAAAAAGAACAAAATGATCACTACTGTTTCCCCAAAAATATAGCAATATATATGAGAATCATAGTGATTGTAATAGCCATTGTTTAATTGAATACTCACTCTGTACTTACACTGTATTACACTAATCAATTTTCAGGCCCATTTAATCACCATGTCAGGTAGACAGTATCATGACCCTCCTTTTACATGTAAGGAAAGTAAGGCTTGAAGAGCTCAGTACTTTGTTCAAAGTGACATGATTAGTAGGGTGAAAACTTCACTCAACCCAGATCTGTCTGATTCTAGAACCTGAGTTGCAAGTATTCTAGTGATACTGATGACTAAAGTAGAATTAGCACTGGCAACACTGACTCATCCTTGGAAGCCATCACAGGATGCTTTTCTGAAGAGATATCTTCTCTAGTACTTTGCAATCTCTTCAAGAATAGATTTGTTGAGTAGGAAAAACTATGGCCCACATGCTATCAAGAGGATTTTAAAAAGAGGTTAAAACAATAACAACAACAAACAAATTTGGAGAAACTAACAGGAATGGCATCCTCTGCCTTTTGAAGGTGAGATCTACTGAACTTGGGTATCTTATAATTTATATTTTGGAACTGTCTTATGTTACTTTTTCCAAAAATAAACAAATAAACAAAAATTAGCTTGTACTTACTATGTGTAAACATAAGTGTACTCTTATATATAATTAATGTGAATTAATAGAATGCAGAATGCTTTATGTATAGTTTTCCTTGAACCAGTACCAACATGACTCAATTTTGGTAATACTTTCAAATTCACAGCCATTGGGATGCAAGGTAAAATTTTGTGGTTGAAAGGTATGACCCTTTGAAATGTGAATCAACAGTTCCATTTTTCAATAAATAATATATACAAAATGGGGCTATCTCTTCCATATGTGAACTGCCACTCAAAATTTATTAATAGGGTGGCAGAGAAGAGAGAAGAAAATAAGAAAGGAGGAGCAAGATGATAAAATGAAAGAAATAATGGGAGAGATAAGAAAAGAAAAAGAAAACTAGAGAAAAAGAAGGGGGGAAATCTTGTAATAGAAGGAAAATAGCTTGGGCCTAAAATACACATCTCAGATATCAGTTAAGTAGGGTAAAGCTAGAATCTGAATATATGATATATTCATTCATTTAACACGTTTATTAACCATATATATTTGGTGTATCTGGTGCTGTAGTAAGGGAAGTAAATTTCAATTCAGAAATACTACATAAGTGTATATTCTCAGTAGCTCTATGATAACAATATATCTGTAAGATGTACCTTAGATTGTGTGGTCAATTAAGACCACTCCATGGAATGGTTAAATTGAGACCACAAAGATGAGAAGACACTTCCTATGTGAAGAGCAGTGCAGGAGAAGATACATAGATTTACAAGCAGGTGTATAGGTTATAGAAAATAATCATAAAGTAAAACAATTTCATGAATCTTGATCAAGTGATTTTGTGATGATTTATATGCATTACTATGAAGGGGATTGGTTTTAGACAAACTTGAAGCAGAATGGCAAATCCAATTTTGCCCAAATTCTCAAGGAGGACCCCTTTAATTCCTTTGTAATAGTGATCAAAGTTATCAGGATAAAACATTGCTTGCATATTTCTGGAAGAAAGTCCATGACTTAAATCTGTTACAGAATGGAAGGAGAAGGAAGGGCTGCAGAAGACAAATCAGTGGTGGTAAAGTCAGATGGGATGGGATAGGGTGGGAGGGATTTCTGA
This sequence comes from Crocuta crocuta, assembly GCF_008692635.1. Classification (NCBI taxonomy): domain Eukaryota; kingdom Metazoa; phylum Chordata; class Mammalia; order Carnivora; family Hyaenidae; genus Crocuta; species Crocuta crocuta. The sequence goes on from NW_027531334.1 coordinate 24,487, forward strand.
CTCCTCAGCTCCCCCTGCAGGACAAGTTAGAAGAAGTAGTCTTCCTAGTATAATACTAGCCATGCACTAACTATATGAAGCCCTTCTGTGATATGTCTACGTTACACACACAAAACAGAAAATATTAACCCTTAAAAAGATTAAACCATCTAATACATAGTTCTGGAAGGATAGGGACCATGAAAGGATGAAGAGCAGCTAATACTAGATGTCACTCTCTCTAGACAAGAGGGTGCCTGTGATATAACTGAATCCTTGAGTGATCAAAAGATATGTTCTGTCGTCTAGAGGACAGTGTCACTGAAAGACAATTATGAGAAAAGTTTTTGGTGATAAAATAAAGCAAATGAACAGCTCTGTCCCTCTGCCCAAGATCAGCAACAGGATGAGAGAGAACCAAAGAATGCCAGAAAGGAAATTCATTTTCTGGAATCCCCTTCTAATAGAAGTAAAGTAAATGGCAATTTGTCAGATCTTGATCTCGTGCCTCTGGGTTAGACAATCAGCCTTTTCAGAAGCTGAGGAGACAGGCTATCATCTGAAGAGGGGACTTGACCATGAAGCATGAGAACAATTCCAAGCTCCGCATCTAATGTTCAGGAGAAGGGAGTTGGGGAGGGGTGTAGAGATTTGTGGTGGCTGTTCTGGACAGCAGTTTATGAACTTTTGGGAGAAAATTAGAGATGGAATTCAGGAGAAACCTATTGATTTTCCAGTGGTTAAATCAATGATTTTAACCTGAGAAAAAGAAAAATTTGAAGAAGTACCATGAAGAGAATTCAATTTGGTTTTGAAAGCTGGACAGCTATATGCATAGAGCAGAGCTGTGGAAAGATCAAATAAGCCAGTCACACAGTATAGAAGAAAAAAAATATGGAGATTAGATCTTTTGTTTTAGACATTGGAAAATGATTTGTAAAATTCAGTGTCTATTTTTGGAGAATTGATTGTTATTTTAAAGAACTTAACATCATAATATAAGATAGCTTAAGGAACTATTTTTTTCCAGTATTTTATTTATTTTTTTCGAATACACAGGAAATAATAGAATAATATAGTAAATGCTCAAATATTCAATTCCTATATTCTATAATTATTATCATTTTGTCACATCATCTATGTTTAGATGATGTATTTTAAAGTCAATTAAAAATAACATATACTTTACCACTACATAATAAAGTTTTTAACTTCAAAATCTGTTCCTTCATAGCCCCAATAGCATTATTACCCCTAACACAAATAGCTATAATTCCTTTCTTTCTTAATACCATCTATTGTAAGGTCTAGATTAGTTTTCTGGAGCTGCCATAACAAATTGCCATAAATTAGGTGGCGTAAGACAATAGAAATTTATTCTCTCACAGTCTGGAGACCAGAAGTCCAAAATCCAGATGTGGCAGGGAGGCACTTCCTCTGATGGCTCTAAAGGAGAATTATCCCCTGCATCTTCCAGTTTCTGGTAGGTTGAGGAGTCCTGTGGCTTGTGGCTATTTAGTTCCAATCTCTGTCTCTGTCTGCAGATGGCCTTTTCAACAGAGTGGTTTATTTTTCTCTCTGAATCATCATTTTTTAAAGTTCATTTATTTATTTTGAGAGAAAGAGAGCATGCACACCCGCACATCAGGGGGTTAGGGGCAGAGAGAGAGGGAGAGAGAATCCCAAGCAGACTCCACACTGTTAGCACAGAGCCTGATGTGGGGCTCAGACCCATGAACTGTGATACCATGATCTGAGCCAAAACCAAGAGGTGGATGCTAACCGAGTGAGCCACCCAGGTGCCCCTGTGTCTTCTTTTTTTAAGAACGCTAGTCACTGGATTTAGGGGCCATCCTAAATCAAGGATGATCCCATACTGAGATTCTTAATTTTATCTGCAAAGAACCTATTTCCATATAAGATCATATTCACAGATCCTGGGAATTAGGACATGGACATATCTTTTGCGGAACCATTAATTTATTCACTACATGTCCATATTCAAGTTTACCCCAGATATTGTCTAAAATACTCTTTATAGCTGATTTGTTCAAATTTCTATCAAAGTCTATTCATTGAGCAAAGTGTATAAATTACAAGCTGAGAAAAATCTGGTTTTGATCCATAAATCAAAAGTACTACAGATTCATTTATTTAGCAAACATGGGTTAATACTGAGCATTTACTGTAAGTAAGACATCCCATCATTGGTGCAGGGTATGTGGTAGTAAATGAAATAGACAGAGAGTTTCTAGGAATCAATCATTCTAGGACTGGCAGCACTATCACTAACAACACAACCTCATAAGTGTTATTTCAGGCCAAACAGGCTGAAGGAGTATGGCTCCCATGCAGAGATATTAGGTTTCACTTTTCTTTGTGCCTTTTGACTTATGTAAGGTTGACAAGGCTTTTTCTTAGGTCTCAGAATTTTTGTCTTATGTTTCTTCATTGGTTACATGTTTTTAGGTACTTTACAGATCAAGATGAGGATCAGGAAAGTATATAGGCTGTGAAGATTTTAAGAAGAAAAAGAACATTTTTGGATCCAGAAAAGTATATCCTCTTTATCTGTTTGCCTTTTTTTCACCCTAAACAAATGTTTATTGTGCTATCTAGTTCTGGATTCTGTATCCTTTTGTCAGATTCCATTGGAATCTGCAAATGAGTTAAAAAGTTAGTATAAGAAGAAAAGGAAGGAGCCAAGGATGGGTCTATACGTTTTTTTTTCTTTTAAGAAGTCCTTAGAAGTATGGTTTTTAATATTGCTCAGCTGTTTCTTGGATGTGTTATGCAAATGACTGATAAAGAAATCTTGTAAAATATGTGAATATCCTTGGGTAAAGGGTCTAATTAAGTGAGCATTACTATTTTTATTATTTTCTGCATATGGTTTAAAATAATTATGATTGGATAACATGAATAGTAGTTCCTTCAGAAAGCTAACTCGGCAGCCTAGTGGGGAGGTTATGATCTTGGATTTGTAAGCCTAGGTGAGTCATTAAGTAACAGAGAGAACAATCTAATTAAATTTGACATCCTCACATGGGGAATCGTACCCACGGGTAGTACTACAGCATGAAACTTCAGGAAGGATTTTTTTTTAAGAAAGTTCATTAGAAAGAGACTGAGGGGAAAGTTTGAAAATGAAAATTTATGAAATCAGCAAAGAAGCCACTTTCAGATATTCCCCTGGAGAAAGAATTAGAGCTGAAAGTATCAGCAGTTTCCAAAGGGTTATACAATTTTCTGTGCAGTCGGTATGCACATAAGATCAGACCCCAGGCAGCGACATTGTGGGACTGGAATCACCGTGAACCTTAAGAAGTCTCTTATGTAGCTAAATGCCATCACATTCACATAAAGTGTAATTAGGAAATGGGACCCCTTTTCCTTGTTGAACAAAGGTACTATACTGTCAACATTAAATACCATCTTCAAAAGGATCGTGCATAATATCACTACTTTAATAAAAACTGTTTCACTTTCTAAAATATTTCCTTCAAATCAATGTCCATGTGAACATATATATTACATGGTTGAGATACTACTAGTGGGCAAACGATTTTATAGTTTGATTTTTTTAATGTTTTATTTATTTCTAGAAGAGAGAGAGAGAGAGACAGTGTGAGCAGGGGAGGGTCAGAGAGNGTTTGATTTTTTTAAAGTTATCTCTATACCCAGTGTAGGGCTCAGACTCACAACCCTGAGATCGAGTCACATGTGCTACCGACTGAGCCAGGCTGGCGCTCCTATCATTTGCTTTTTTATTTAACCTGATTGCCTAAACATTTTCAGTAGTTTTCATACTTTCTTTATATTTAAACTGTAAGTGCCTTCATACTATTTGAACAAATTTATATGCCACAGAAGATCAGTCTTTTATTTTTGGATATTTAGTCTAATTTCTGATTACTATAGATAAATTTCAATTAATTTTTTGAGTGATTTAAATAGTTCTTGACATAATGGAAGTACTCAATAAATATTTAGTGATGGGATGAATTCAATTACTTTTTTCGTTCTTTCTTGGCTAGTCTTACTAGGAGTGTCATTCTGATTTTGGAATTTCTATTACTTATCCAAAGGGTTATATATTTTACAATGTCACCAAATTGTATGAACACCTTTTACTCGCAACCTATCTGATATTTGTTATCTGTTACGTATTTAAACACAAATTGAGTTTGATAGTGACTTTAATTTGTGTGTATTTCATTGGCTCTATTAAAGAAAACTATGGAGTCTATTAAAGAAGCTTTTGTATTCTGAAAAGAGGATTTTTAGCTACAAAAGTCTATTCAAAAATGGGTGGGAAAATGAAAGGTGAGGGGGAAAAAAGAGCAACAGAGGTAAAGAAGATGTTAATTTCTTCCACAGAATCCACTCTTGGCTTCTATAAAATAAGGCACATTGGCCTTCCCTTCCTTGACTCATGCCCCAGTAAACACTAGTCACAGCACAAAACACTCAAATATAGTGCTTACTGCACAGGCTTCTCACCCAGACCCGAAGTCCAACCAATGCAATTAGAATGGAAAATTATGAGCTTGAGCCATTTCCTACCTCACATTTAAATAGCTAGATACAGAAATGTGTTTATTCCTTGAAGCAGATACTTTAAAATTTTAAAACAAACACCCAGTTAGTAGTTACTAAAAAGTAATTTCATCCATGGCAGGCAACTGTCAGCCCAGAGGATGCATCTTTCCTAAATCCAGTCTCTATGTCTGCTTTTCTAATATCTAATGGGCTCTACCAATCTTCGAAGGTGACTTCATGGAAAGAAGGATTCCCACTCCTCTTCCTCATTCCCTCCTCAGTCCCCCATACTTGCCTCCCACTCCTGAGTACCAGGACCAATGAATTCCTATCACCTATTCATTCTCAAGTTGTTAGGCTGCTCAGTAACATCTTCATGTGCTGAAAGAGTTCAAGACTAGATATGCTTTGCACCCAGTTTTAAAGTGTGCTCTCCTTTCATCTGAACCATAATGGAAATAAAAGCATCCCCCAAACCCTATGAAATGACCCTATGAACAAACCCTATGAACTCTCAGGAGTTCCTCCAGTCCCCCCTCCTCCCCCACCCAGCACTTGGGGAGACCCAAGTAGTGTGGTACAGACGTTGGGGGGAACGGAAGCACCAGGATTAGAAATACCTGATCTCAAGTATTCACCTGGGCATATTACTTCAACTTTCTGATCCTCAGTTGTCTCATGTGTCATCAAAGGTAATAATACTTCATAGAGCTTTTGTGTAAAATAAATAAGCAAATACTGTGTCAAATGTTTAGCACAGTGCTTGGCACATGGAAGGACTTTAAAATAAGTAAGGAGAGGGGCGCCTGGGTGGCTTAGTCGGTTAAGCGTCCGACTTTCGCTCAGGTCATGATCTCGCGGTTTGTGGGTTCCGGCCCCGCGTCGGGCTCTGTGCTGACAGCCAGCTCAGAGCCTGGAGCCTGTTTCAGTCTGTGACTCCCTCTCTCTCTG